>NW_019727088.1:1532373-1730662 GCF_002891405.2 Cryptotermes secundus
GCTTTACAGAGTACTGAAAAAAACATGGAAGGAAATAAGAATATCTGAATACATGACAACTGGGGGAAAGGCTTCATCAAAGCCATGATACATCCAAATCTGTTACTGTATCAAAATCCATGATTTATTCAGATGACATCATTATATGTGACAGAATAAAATAACTTTGGTAATGAAATTTCATAAAGTCATTACAATGTATAGCTTTTGAAATAAATGTCAATTTAGATAAATATATGATATGTAAAATCCAAAGGACAGGAAACACAGGAGAGATAGAATAAAATAATAATGAAATTAAGAAAGTGGAGAATTCTAAATACTTAGGAAGCAAAACAGTGATAATAGCAGAGCACAGGAAGAAATTAAAAAAAAAAATGAATGAAAAAAAGCAGAAAAACATAACCAGTTAGTTATAAATATACTTCGGAAATGGGAAACGCAAGACAGGAAAGGTATTCTTAAAAATTATGAAATGCAGATTTATAAACTGAGTTGAATGATATTAAGTATGAAATACAGTGAACCTCCTATTTAAGGTTTCTTTTGTGAACTGTGGATCTAAACACTAAACTGAGTGAAATCTTAAATAGAAGCAATTATACACTGACATTATTCACACCGGATCAATGAAACTGAGCATTAATGAGGGAAATCTTTACACAGGAACGTTAAATGGGAGTTACATTGCTCCATTGGTTCATGTGGATTGTGTGATCAATCTGATGTCAGCCCAGTTTGGAAATTTCTTGTATTTGAATTCTGCCTATCAGTGAGAAAGTCAGCAGGTTTCGAGATTGATTGGTTTGATTTGGTTCTATATTTTTTTATTGTTTCATGAAAGTTCCTTCTTTTCTGCATTACACTGCTCAGTCTGGTTGTCTCTTAAAATTGGACACTGTGTTGGTTGTTTAACACTACTTATTTACTGGCGAATTACATCCTCTCATTTTTGAGATGCCTGTAGCATTTGTTTGGTGGACTTTATCCCTGTTAACAGGCAAATTTAGGTTTTGTTATCCTGTGGTTTGTGTCATAACTTGAAATGGCATGTTTTTCTTATCTCTCGTTATATGCCCACCCCTGAAGGAGGGAACTTCTGCTGCTGCTTTAAGGTTCTTTCTAGTTACTGACAAATGTAACCCTATATACATGAACTTCAGTTTCATTTTCTTGTGGTTTATTCATTATGCTTACTGGAAATATTTCCTCATTTTGAGTTCATTTTTTATGTTAACAGAACACATACTACACTTTGAATTTCTTTCTGATCCAGTAAGAACCTGTCCTCACCTACATTTGATGACAACAGACGTTGTGATAAAAAAAAGGTCAAGATGGACAATGTTCAAAATGTCATGCTTATTTCTACATGCTCATTTTAATATATTTAGCAGAAACAAAGCAACAGAAAAAGGCACATATTTGTAGACAGCAGCTCAGATGAGATTATTAAGAATCGTAGAAGGAAAAATTGGAAGGGACAGTAAGGGGAAAGAGCAGAGAATACAAAGATAAGTTAATATATAACAGAATAAGATGGTAAGGGCATATTTTTTTACCTCTATCATCTGTGCATTGCAGACCTAGCATTGCACTGTTTTCAAAATAAGTACTACTGTCATTATGTTAAAAATCTGCCCTATGAATGGATGCAGAGAGAATCCTAAAGGGTTTAAGTAAGAAAATAAAAGGACTGTACCCAAGGGGAAAGATTTCTTTATCATAACCTGACTACACTATACTTTCCCTCGATTTTCTGCAAGCAATGAACTTAACAGTACAGTAAACCCTCACTAATTTGGGTTAACTGGGGGAGAGGTCATTCAGATTAACAAAGAAAAAACTCAGAAAGAAATATATGGAAAATTTAATAATACGGGTAGTGTTGACAAAAATAAATACAAAAATATCACTACAGCAATTTCTTCCTGTCACCATATGTGTGAAAAGTGGCCTCGCCCGAGAGGACATAGACTGAATGACCCCGCTTAGCCCCAGCCTGTGGTGGTGTGGTGCTAACAATTCTAGAATTCATGTCACAAAAACTTTTGACAGATTTTGCGCTAATTTTTTTAAATATACCAACTCTGTGACTAAACGGCGAATAAATATGCATAACTAAAACTTGGAGTTCTTTATTGGACACTCTGTATAAGTGACGAGGAAAACTAGAGCCCCAACATGTCACTGTATTTCACAAGAATAAATGCACATTCTCTACTTACTTTTGCATCAGACGGTGGTTGAAGTGGCACACCATCTAGTTTATGATACTCCACAAAACTAGAGCTGTAAAAGGAAGAACTTTATTATCATTTTAATTTTTTAATACAATGCACACTCTTACTTCTGTAGCCTCCAAAATGTGAATACTATAAGAACAATCAGAGAGAGAATTTCAGATGAAATTATTCCACATAGGATTATAATTTTTATAACATGAGCTGCTTCAATACAAGAGCAAAATTTATCTCCGTCTGGTCCTTAAGCCTCTTACTGTCAAGCCCATGAGGTCTGACAAATGATGAGACTGGCAACACTGTCTGCAATCTGGCCTCAAACTTACACGGTAGCAAACCGGTCTTTAGAAGTCCAGCAAGTGCACATCTGTTGTGCTCTAACTGAAATTGTGTCTGGATTCCAATTTCTGCATTCTCACTTCACCATCTCTGTGTGACATGGTCCATGTTTTAAAATTCACACTTTGAAGGCTCTTTGTCTTTTCTTATTATTTATTTAACACTACATGTTTTGGTCTAACTGGCCATCATCAGGTATATAAGACTGTAGATAAAAACTGCTGAACTGTTGTTATGCTGTTGTATTTTCAAAGTTATTTTTTAGATTATCATGCCATGGTTACTTCTGTTGTGCACATTTGTTGTGGGTCTGCTGTATGTCTTTTGGTGTGTTGTTTTTTCCTTTGTGTTGTGTCCAACAGAACACCGAGATCTTCAAGGCATTAGAGAAGTGAGAGAATATTGTTACGTAAACTGTAATTAAAGTTAATACTGCTAGTTTCGTAAGTAATGGATGTAATCATAATTTTGGTTAAATTAAGCCTCATATCAACAACTCCGTGGATTTAGTCTGCAAGCGAACTAAGCCTCTTATAATTTTCCAAAAACCAATTTTGCACAGAATCAATATCTGACTGCTAAGGCCTTGTCCTTAACATTATTAATACTATGAAAGATCTTCAAGTCATCAACAAACAATAAGTAATTTGAATTCTGAAAACAATCACATATATCGTTAATATACATTAAACACAACAGAAAATGGTATTAAATTATATAGGTCAAATCAATAGCACATCTACGAGGAAAATGTAAAAGATCATAATTGTTTGCCGACTGAAAAAATTTTGGGGACTGTCTTTCAATTCACAGCTGTTCTATTATCACCAAATTTTTTTGCTTTAATGATGAGCTTACCTAACTCCTACACTGGTACCATAACCTTCTCTAACAACCAAAGCATTGATGCACACATCAACATTGGCTTGTGACTCATACAATGTTACTTTCAGCTGATGTTTCTGCACCACATCTACATAAAGGCAAAGTATCTTCTTGGCTGTCACCTTCATCAGGTACTCCTTTACAGCAGGTGTCCAATGCTGCTCACTTGGTATAATGTCACTCATGGAACAATGAACAGCCTAGAAAATGCAACCTCTTTATTTAATGCACATGGAAAACTCTTCAGTCTTCAAATTTTATTATTAATATTGATGCCTTGGAAGGCAAAATACAAACTCTGCTCATATCATCATAAATTATGTGGTGTTCAGAATCTATCTTTGCACAGCTGTAGGACCCTTACTCTTTCTTTTCACTCATTTGAGATGTTTTCAGTTAACTGGCACGTTACTCACCCATAGTGAAACATCAGAGTAAGTATGACTTATAACAAGTACTTCATTACAGCAATAGAAACCATCAACTTATTAACATTGTACATACAGAAAACCATCACATAAAACACGATATTTTTTCCCCAAGCCATCATCATAACAAGTGATACTTAACTAGCTGCCATTGTTTTCAATTAACTTTTTGCAACAACTATGCTTGCAATTTTACTTCACAAGTTATATATGACCAGCAGTCTGTGAAGGCCCCATTAATTCACATTCCAAAATCTGTGAGAAGCTTACCCAAAGTAACAACCACTGACAAATGTACATCACACGAAGCCCACTACACTCTGAAGTATCTCCTCCTCAAGCATGTTTCCCCTTCCCCTGAGCTTCATCTGGCCTAGTTGGGATGATGTAACAGAACAGAACTATATAGGTGGATGTTTAAAGGTTTTGTCATATCAAACACCTATTGTGTTTCAGTCAGCACCAACTGAAAAATTTTGAAAAACTCAAATTATGGCAATGAAACAGAAGCACTTAGACTTGAATATGAGCTGAAATAATAAGTCTGTGCGAAGTTGTCAGCTCATCAAGAAACTAGATAGGTGATATGGATCAAGTTCTTTATTTTGGAAGAATTTTTCTGTGCATTTCAATTTCTGCTTCTGGTCATATTTCTGCCCATAAAATTCTGTAGAACACCATAAATATTAATATATAGTGGTTTCTAACTCAGTTTCTGTGATCAGATCACCATTCATCTAAGCTCACAGTTCTCAATCATCAGCTCACCCGCTTCTAAACTTTCTGCTGGCCTAGATGTAGCTTAAGAGTCTGGGCCTCGTAGATGATTGTAACTCACATCTTCAAATCCTTACCCACTCACCCCACCCAACACACCAGAAGCACTCACATATCCACTGTCAATTAGATAAGCTGCAAGAACCTTTTTTCTGCTTATTCTATTTCACATGAGTCACAAAATACTTGGCAATGCAAAGTTTATTATTTTGTACATGAAATAATTGCATAAGATATGATAAAGACATATGGTCACTGTTATTAAAATAGTGATATGAAACAGAAAAACAAAAATAAGCTGCAAAAATATTATTTACAGTAAAATTTTGGCTGCAGAAGGCACAAGAGAGGAGACCCAAGGCTTGGGGCCAGGCTGAAGTCAAGCTTCCTCATGCTATAATTCCTATGCTCCTGCAATTACCTAACAATGCTATCAACCATAAACAAACAAAACTCCACGGTTCTAGTCTGCAAGTGAACTATACCGACTGAGAGACCGCCGCTTGTCAGCGAAGTTAGTGCCAATTTTAGTGGACAGAGGGTGTTGCCTGGTCAGCGCTATGAATCCCCACTGCCATTAATTTCGATTTTCTAGACTGGAGCCGCTATTTCCTTAAAATAGGTCCTCAATTATCCTTGCGAGGCTGAGTGGACCCCGTTCCAGATGCACTACGTCTCAGAAAATCTGGTAGTGCCGGTAATCGAACCCGGATCTCTAGATCTGTAGCCAGGAACTCTGACCACTAGACCACAGAGGTGGTCTGCTATCAACCATACCTCCACAATTTAAAAACTTCAAGTACCATTCTGTTATTAACTATATCTACTGGCAATATATACTGCTACATCATCATTCCAAACACAGCAACACTTTACTGGCATTCACATTAATGCTGTCAATTTTTATGGCCCTCGCACAATTTGACTATATATATTTTAACTCCCCCTCGTTGGTGGCTCCAATGAGGGGGAGATTACTGATGAATGAATGAATATTTTAACTACTACATTTTTTCTGATTAATGACACATATATCCTTTGTTTATGAAAGTTGTACCAATGAACTTACAGTGTTCTAAAAAGAATATTTACCTGTGCAGGTATACGCAGGAATCTTGGCTGTAGTCTACGAATCTGATTCCAAGCCACCAATTCCTGATTGCCATAGTCTACATAGAACACTTCTACCATCCTTTTACCTGGAAGTGCTATTATCTTCGCTCTGTACCATTTCTTATCTACAGTATATTGTGCAGCACATGGCATTCCTGGAAGAAGAGGAAGATATACTGGATATAAAATGACGCTAAATTCTTGCAGCAATCACAGCAATCTCTAAGTGTTAATACACACAACTCTGATCCACTTTAATGGTGCTCAGTATAAGATATAAGAAAGGTGTGCTTTGGGCTACAGTTTAGAGGTGTGTGCAGCAGACACAAATTATTGATGTAAATAGAGAAAGATTTTGGAATACACAACATATCACATGGTACAAGCCATAGTGATATGTGAAGTTACTATATTGAAAGATCATTTATGGATAAATGACATAGTCCTTCCTCTATTGTTAAAATGATTAGAATACCATTTAAACTTTTAAACTTCTCCCATGCACCTTCATGGTGCAGTGTTTAATTAGGTAAGCACAGGGACAACTTTACCTTTGCTATTTAACCTATGAGGAAGAACAGAAGTAGACAATACACAGAAGAATATGAATGTTCAAGAAGTCCCAGTCTAACTATCCAGTACCTCTACAGTTATAAAGTATTTAACCTGAACAGACACCATCAAAAATAAAGTCTATGGATCATGACACAGTAAGTGCTTTTTTTTTTGTCTTTCTCTGTTTGTAGAAAGGAAGTGTGCCCAACCTCAAACAACATTTATAATATGATATGCAGTTTTGTTGCCCCATCTGGAGTTGGCTGTCTCCCATGGGGTGCCTCCCCAGGTGGCGGATAGGGGAATGCTCATCACCTATATGGGTGGAGGGTACCGGGGAAATAAAATACCAAGGGCAGACCAAAACCGCCACTGCTGTCCCACAGCTGTAGCAGGAAATACAGGGGCTAGGGGTATGGGTCCCCAACAGAAAAAACCCTGGTCCTCCTGGCATGTGCTTCTATGCTGAAGGATTAACGGCACTGCCAATAGCTCAGATTATATAGTGTTTGAATAATGAACAATGAACTTGAAAGGATTTGGAAGAAGTGATCATCACATAATTTGAGATACTATCTTGGCACCAGCATGGTGGGACTGATGGAAACCATTAAAACCTCATCAATGATAGTGTGTCCCCAGGCCAAGGATTGAATCTGGAACCTCCTGAATACAAAGCTCATGTGCTATCCAGTTGACCACAATGCCAAAGTGTCATTATGCAGCATTATGTAGTTTATCGCTGTGAAGGATTAATCAACAATTGGCATTACTTCTGGATGAGATGTGATGGGGAAGATTATATGTCCTGTGGGGAAATGATATGTTGGACGAATTTACTGTCTCCAGCTTCAGAATGTATGTGCAGCAGAACAGGATGTATGCAGCAGCACATGTGCATGTGCATGTACACAGGAAGAAATCAACCACTAACCATTTTAGAATCAATCTCAATAATTGATAGGCCATGTTAATGCAACTGCAATCAGTAAACGGGTATATGTGTTAACTCTTGCCCTCTTCATTTATATTAGGAGAACAGGAGCAATGAGCTTCTTTGAATATCACAAGTTTCTTATAAAACAACATGGTTCTATAACTCAAAAAAACATATTACACTGTAAAGAACACAAAATTCATAATAGAAATGTAATTCCATTATGACAACTTACCAACTTGCGGAGTATAGATAAGTCCTATGTTTGCAGATTTTGTATATTCTGTATTCATATCCTTCATCACAGAAGTCAGGTAGCGAGCATGCTCTCCTAGCTAGTAAGCAGAAAGCATACACTTCACTACAAAGATTCTGCCATATTGTCAACATATCTGGGTCATTGTGGTATTCTTTATATACAAGTACCAGACAAAAATTAACTGCACATGCTTTATGTTATGAAACAGCACACTGCTAGTTTATACTAAGCCAGAAAATATGTATAAGCTGGAGATAGTTCAGTAAAGTAATATCTAAGTGCTAGAGACCAGATTTTGATTGTGTGAAAAGGCAAGGACTTCCCTGTTCCCCACCTTATCCAGCTGCCCACCCAATAGATACAAGCGCTCTTTATCCAAAGGTAAAGTGAACACAACATGACAGCGATCACCCCCCTCCAACTAGTGCTGAAATCCACTTCTCCTGAACAGCAGTCTCCTTTACAAAATCCATTCATGTGTGCCAAGATTAAGAATCTGATGAGCTTTATCTTGAGCCCATCTATATATATTAATGGCATGGTATTTATGAACAGGGAGAACCAGACATTTAATTGCAAGAAATTATGCCGAGATGCCGATTTATTTTCTTTCAGCTGGCATGGCATTTTTTTATGTTATACTTTTAGCCCTACAATGTAATTCTATATACACTTTGCTTGCTTGTAGGGGGAAATGATGTATTTTCATCTGTCTGCATATTATAACTCTAATCTGTTAAAAACATCTGATTAAATTTTGTACTGCATATTTCGGCCTATACAAAATTTCTTTGACTGAATTTAATTTTTATTTCATCAGTCCAAAATAATTCCAGATTTAAAAGATCACAAAGTACTTTATCAATAATCCCACAAATGTCTCATTTTATAGAAAACTGGTTCATATCATAAAGTATAGCTTCTGTTAAAATATTTAACTTCTGTCAGAAACATTTTGTTGATTAATATACAAGGTGATTCACGAAGTTTTACCCCGGCTTATGGTACATATTCCTGGGGCTATTTCCTGCAAAATTTCCTATAGGTAAACAAGTTTTGAATATACCACTATATGTCCATGGGAATATAACAACAAGATTGCAACAGCTGACTTCATGATATACAATATCACATGAGTCTTTAACCATATTTTATTCCATAACTTTCGTTTTATAATAATTTTATAATTCACTATATTTTTATACCTTGTATTTTATAATAAAAGTTATCAAGTATCCACCTTTACTATCACAATGAAATTGGAGTTCAATAGTGCGTGAATATAGTAATCATGTGTTTTGTCGGATGATGGCTTTACAAGCTGAAACATGTAGCTAAGGTAATGTTAACCTTGACCGTTATGTTGCTGTGTTATGATGGACTCCAATAAAGAATTGAATAACTACAATGTTCATCATAATCATTTCATTTAACTTTGACTGTCCTCAAACTATTCAAGCTTTCAGTTAAACTTACTTTGGGACCTTTCATTCCTACCACATAATTAAATCCTCATTCAACCCATGAACAATCACGCTGACTTCTATAACATGTGTGACAATTACACTCTCTCACTGCCTATCTTAAACTTTTGGACTGCATAATTTCTGCTAATGGGACTTTTTCTTTGGATTTGATAAGGCTAAAGTGGCTGTCCCAAAAGCGACCTCTACCTTCTTATACCACTAAATAATCATGAGATGGATATCTCACTCACTGACAGTAACTCAGAACTGAGATGATCCTGAACGAGAACACTGATGGTGGGACCACAGTGGGACCTGTTAGTCTAGCTCTACAAAAGGAGGGGGTGGTTAAGAGGGAAAGCACAGCAATTGAAACCCATCACAGAGTACATACCCTTTGTACGTAGAAACTATGAGGTGAAACAACATGGCTCATAACAACATCCACAGCATCTCCCTTTTTGAAATCTTTCTCCTCGAAGTATTTCACAGTTCTCTGGGGTAAAGTAACCTGTATTGAACAATGAAAAGGTTACTAATTACTTCACAGATACAACTTCAATAATGAAAAAGTATCATTAAGCCCCTGAAAAGGCAGGGTTGCTGATGGGATACATAAAGTTAATTCAGAGTGTTATTGGTCATGGAGGAAGGGCAACTGGACACCCAACCCTTTCTAGTTTAATTCAAAGTCTAATCTCAAGAAGCAAAACACATAATGACTTATCATCCTTATTACCAGAACATGTGTACAGGAGATAAACCTAATGTGAAAACAATGCAAATAAAGACTCTTTTAATGTCTTACCTCTCTTACAGCAAGAGGAAGCAAAATATAACTTTCCTTACCTTTCGTTCTGTTTGAGCTACAAAGCAAGCAAACTCTAGGAAAACAAGGGCATCTCGAACAGATACAGGAACGTCACTATTCTCGGCATTTCCAGGAAGCTGACACAGATCTACCTGGTATGTGTCAGCACTGTGCTCCATTATAACCATTCTCACACGATGCCTGGTAAAAGAGTGACAGTGAATAAGGAAAGCATGATTAACTCAATCAGCAGAGTCCTTCTTGAGAGGCTAACAGTCACTCAGAGAAGAAATCACCCACCTTCTATGGAATGTAAAGGTTCATTCCCACATACATAAGAGCCCAATTTGGTCCACATGTAGAGCCAAATTAATCCAGGTAACATCTCCCAACTTCTGTCCCACCTATGCCTAGGTCTTCCAAGTGGGGTATTCCAAACAAAACTTTTTATTTCATATCTCTTCCATGCATGCTTCATAAAACACCCAACTCATCCACTTTCTTGTTCTTGAATACCCTCAACCTATTTTCTTTGCTTAATATATGACTGGGATAGCAGTCAGTATAGCGACTGGCTACAGGCTGGACGACCGAGAGGTCAGAGCTCGAGTCCCAGGAGGGTCAAGAATTTTCACTTCTCTATGTCATCCATGACTGGCTCTGAGGTCCGCCCAACCTCCTATACAGTGGGTGCTCGGGACACTTTACCTCTGGGGCGTGAAGCTGACCACTCACCTCCAACTACTGTTGAGGTGAAGAAAATGTGGATCTATACATCCACTCTCCCATATGTCTTCATAGCGTAGTGCTTAGTTAGTTAAGCACAGGGACAACTTTACCTTTACCTTTTAATACATGAGACCAAGTTTCAAACTCACACAAAACAAGCATAAGACTACACTTTTACCATTTACTTCTTTGTGAATACAATTTTGACTTTTTATTGTTGCTCTCAAATATTTGATATTTGTCACACTATGAAAAATGTACTAGCTACCTTTATTTTATGATTTTGTCCTGCATCCTAGTGATGAGACAGTCTTCACTGCATTTACCTCCTTAATAGCTCTAACAGACTTTATAAGAAAACTATGATATAAATTCAGATCAGAAAACAATGTGAAAATCTAGTACAGAGTAACCCAAAACAAACCTCAGGCAACTCAAGATGTATGAATTATAAAATTATTGAAATCATCAAAATAGCTAAAATTCTATGGATTATCAAACATATACAAATACTCTGTCCATTCCCCATGACTTTATACAGTGTTTTGTCTATTTCCTTGCCTATATTGTTTTTGATAGAAATGAATCTTGACACTGATCATAGCTTCACCGTATGATATCACAGGTCAGGCTGCAAGTGCTAGAATACTTCTGTGAATTCAACAGCTATATAAAATGTTATAATTATCCTTGTCTGGATCAGGCATGCCCTCTACATTGCAGATGTGCAGATACTGCCAAAGCTTCTGAAATGTCTGATTTGTCTTTGCATGTCACACAATAAAATAATCTTGAATACATCCCTCTACATTAGGGAGGTCAATTAGTTCCAAGCATATATAAAATCTGAGATTCCCTTCCAATTGCAACTCACAGGTATCTACACCTCAGAATTCAACTTCCCAATGTTTCTTTGACAACGGCCGCGGGGATCCGTTCCGCTGACGATGTAACACCCTCTATCCACAAAAGTTGGCACTAAACTTTGCTGACTTTGGTCGGTATAGTTTGCTTGTGGACTGAAATCATTGAGTTTGTTTTGTTTGTTTCATTATGTTTATTTTAGTCAGTCCCTTAAAAAGCATAAAAATGAGGTTTCACTGTGTATGATAGTGTGCAGTCTTATATCCTTCAGTGTTATGACACCTGAATCAAACTGAGTACCATAAAATTAAGGACCAACATAACTTACTCATTGACCATCGTTGCAAACATTACAACCGCCTCCTGGGACCATTTACCATTACATGGAACCAATCCAAACAGTGAACAATGTCGTGTCATAGCTGGAGTATGCGCATATGCTGGTGGAATGCAGCGAAGCCTATGTACATGAACAAACACATTTTTCACTATTCCAGTATAACCTGAAGTTCTTTATTATATTGTTTGCATAAGTGGAATATATCATATTGGTGCTGCTTGAGTGCAAAGTGCACATACAAGGAATGTAATCTACTGAAAAGTTATGATGTTGACTTTCAGTTCTATACTCGTATTTTATGTGCTAAGGCGACAGCTACAGTAGTCAGTTACAGACTTAGCAAAATCAAGTAGCCAAACAGTAAAAGAAAACAATACATAACCTCAGAAAAATATATACATATAAATTACTCTACTGTATAGCATATGTATGACAGGCATAAGTTTATAAGGGCAATAAACGTAACAAAAATGGTAAACAAACTGACCAGAAGACTGATGTTAAGCAAATGATTGTCAAATATATTGACAGTGTTTTATATATATATATTTCCTTGTGGCTAAGACATAGCAAGCAGAAGGACATTTATTACATGAAAACAAATCACAAAAGGTATTAAAGTATCTAATGTTTCTGAATGGAACTCTGACACCAACAGCTTCAAAAGAAAAGGGTCTTTAGAGTAATAAATCCAAGTTTATTATATATAGAACCTCAAACAACACTGCTTCAAGTATAAAGTGTGCAAATTTAAGTTATCCAAACAAAATTATAACTGCATGAATTACGACTTCTAAACAGACACATACTCTTCTTTATATAACAGACACACATTCTTCTTTATGCATATAACATATATATACTAAATGTTAAAGTCATTGTACACATGCTAATATGAATGATAGGTCAAGATCTATTATCATGGTCAAGAAACTAAAAATAATATGTGAGGGGAAGGATGAGGATATCATGCAGCAGGAAGAAAGTACGGAGTGCCAGAGTCTTGCACTGAAAATGCAATGAAGAGAAAAATTTTCTGGGATGTGATAGTGTGTAGCCTATCACATCACCTATCATCTGGGGCTGGTACAATAGGCCAGAAGTGGCCGCAGTACAGGGGACTTAGTCCCACCCCACTAGCTATAAAAAATCTGTAAAAAATTTACATTTCAGCAAATAATGCAGTAGCAGAATAATGAATGTGTTTTGCTCACCTTGTGCTTGGAATAATTTCAGTGTTCCCATAGTCAATGTATAGAATATCCACCGATGTTTCTTCCGTATTTTCAGATGATGACGGCAGTATACTACGAACACGTGTTCGATACCACTTCCTATCTTTCTCATACTGCACCATATAAATACCATCTGAAATGCAACATGCCAACAGAATGAAAGGAGAGATCTACATACTCAAAGAAATATAACTGTTATTTGAAGCCTACGAGATCAGGAAACAGATCCACTGGGATTGGCTGGTTAATGTATTTAACAGTTTCAGTGTTATTCTCAGAACCTTTCTTTGACTCACTCCCACTTAGCATACTCCTGAAAATCTTCAGGCTCAGTGCACTGCTGCATCTGTTATTCCTTCATCTTTCTCTGGGCTGTATGACACTTTTTTTTAGTCATTTACCTCCCATACATTATGTACAATTCTCCATATGATGAGGCTCCAACTACCGTATTTACGCACGTATAGGCCGCGTGCGTGTATAGGCCGCAGCACAATTTTCAGACAGAAATTATAGAAAAAATATTTTTCTTGGAATATTATTTCAGGAGTATTACACCCTGTATTACTAATTACGAATATAATTTTTTTTAAATGACGTGTGATTTCGAATATTTCGAATATAAGCCGCACCCCAGTTTTCCTCTTGAATTTTTGGCAAAAAATGTGCGGCCTATACATGCGTAAATACGGTATTCCATTAATTATTGGGCCTCCTATACAATTTTATAATGAAACACTGAAATTTACTATTTGTCGACAGATACGTACAAAGTAAAGTATGTAAAGTGGAACCAACAACTGATTCAATGTTAAAAACATCAATCAAATTTTAATTTTGTTTTTATATGACTTTTATTGGTTTTAAATAACCTATTTCTTGTATTCTTATTGCAAATTATCTTAAATGATTTATGACACTGTACCAAATTTTGTGTACTGCAGTTCAGTGGTGTACGTTTGTTGAAGTGTGTTTGCCTGATGATGGCCGCTAGTGGCCTAAACATGTAGCAGAAATATATCTGGGCATTATCCTTGAAGTTCTTTAATTGTTGTGTTGCGACGGTCTAATGAATAAGTTGTATGCATGACACTTGTTGCACATAGTTCTTTAAGTATATCAGATGATGCTGTGACTTTATGGATAAATTAACAATGTATTTTGTGTTGTATAAAGCAGCTTTTTATGCACAGCCGTTAATAACAATTGTAACTGCTAGGAAAATTAAGTCTGTATCCTGAGTGAATTTGTGTTTTTGGAGATCAAGGATACAAATTTGTCATTTAGTGGATATATACCTTCTGACTGTTCTAGCAGTTCAGATGGTGGTACTGAACATTAAACAATATCAGAGGCAGACACATCAAAATCATCTGCAATGAAAATAAGTGGTAATACTAAAGAGTTCTAGTATATGATGCCGTGCAGTCCACTGAAAGTGAACTGATGTTTCAGACGACCACGTAGCTTCCAAATTCAGGGTTGAAGAGTACACCAAGCAAGAAACCAGAATGAAGCACAGATAATGTAGAGCTTCTTGAGAAATCTCCATAATGGAGTTAAAATGATTCCTAGGAGTCAAGCAAATTCATAAGACAAATATAAAACCTCATTTCAGTCTGGCGAATATACTCAAATCTATGGGATTCTTGGGAACTCCCTCATGAGTTTTCACAGTTTTGCCTAACAGAGTGGAAATCACTGCAATACACTAAGAGAATTACTTTATATTTACCCTTAAGAACTGATTGTGGTGGTTTGCTGGCATGCACATGTTTGCTGAGTTGTAAACAGAGACTCTCAACAGTCAAGCGGTCTGCTACACGCTGAACATAAAAGTTTGATGGATCACAAATGTGGCATACTGTCACAATGTCTGAGCTACCTGTATGGAGGGAAAAAGCATGGTATACAACTTTATCAAGTAATTGTTCATTTATACTTGTCATAAATATAATACTTTGTACTAAGCATGCAACCATACAAAAAGTATTCACTGGTGAGACAAAAGACTCCACCTTGGTACCAAAAATAATTTTAACTTCCAAGCAGCTGTAGAAACATGCGCTGGCTCCATCTTCAGGGTAGAAAAATCTGCTAGCGAGGAACCTACATTAGCAGGTGGCTAGCAGACTGAGTCACCAGTCGTAAACACCCAGCTATATAAGAACAGAGAGAGAGAGGGAGGGAGGAAGAGTGGGCAAAATGGGAAATCAAGAGAGGAGAGCGGTTGGGTCAGTAGAGATCAGGAAGGCCAGGCGAGTAGGTAGCAGTGGTCAGGAGCAGGTAGAGGAAAGTTGTCGTGGGTGGGGAAAAGCCGGGGCTACTGAGCAAGCATTGACCCGGGAGACTGGCTCCACAGCTGCTGAGCGTGTATTTGACGTGCACAGCCTTGTAGATCTGGTGTCATGTTCAGGTTTTGAGGGAGCAGATGACGGCTTCCACGACTTGCTGAGACAAAAACCAACTGCTCTGTTCATGTAATAATTCTACGATATGTAATGGCCTGTTGTAAAAATTATATGACTTGTAGCAGCTACTGAGTAATATTCTTTATAACTCACCTGCATAATAATTCTAAATCACTTAGTGGCTTTCATGGTCATCAAATAAAGACTTACTAGTCACAATACATGTCAGCCATTACATTTTAACATCTTGACTTATCTTAACATATATACTACAGTATAAAATCAGGATTCTTCAAACACTCAGTGCTGGAAAAAAAAAAAGATCTGGGTGATCTGGTATTGCTATTTCTAGTGCCATTAATTTTAGCTTCCTTTCATTCTATCATTGTCATTGTCATTATTTTCATTGTCATCATGCCTATACCTATGTCCACCTGTCAATCTGTATATGTATCTGTCACTTCTGACTTCCATCCCAATGTCTGAATTTTCATTAAACTTGGTATGAATGTTATGCCACACAAGGCATTTACTTCCTACAAAATCTCCTGGGACACGAGTGATACTAACAGCAATTAATGAAAGGCCTTGAAATTTTGCATGAAATAATTTTCCTGGGGAGTAAGGCACAGCTGGCGTGTAAGGCTAACAACATTACCATCATCTTTGAGCTGTCTAGATAATGTGGGATCCTCAACGTCTCACAACCATATGGGCCTCCACAGACTGTTACATGGATAGCTTTATTTTTTTACTTTACTTTACTTTACTCATGATTCAAACATAATTTTTGCAGAATATAACAACACTTAACAGCCATATAAAATCTTTTTAAGGTTTTTCATTTGTAATCAATAACCAAAATGGACCATTCAAACTAGGTATGTGTAATTTGGTATGGAGACTGAAATAAACACATCTACATGAAACATCGTTGTCCATTAAAAATGACAAACATGGTGATGATGCATTAGTATGAGGTTATGACTGACAGCTATCAGCTAGTAGGAATTGCACTTCATTATACTCTGTACCAGCCAAGTGCAGAGTCAGAGACGTGACAATGTATTGCCAGGTCAGGACTACTGCATATCTGTGAATATAAAGCTCCAATGCAACCTCACATGCAGTCACCTGAAACTGAGTCAAAGGCCTTGCATTATGAAGCCAGTGTCTAACCACCTGAGCTCTGGCAAGGAGTTTATACGGATGGAATTTACAGACGCAAATAAACAGATAAATTGTATAACTGCAAATTTATAACTTTTACATGCTTCCTTGCATAGATTAAAGCATCAGAGGCAAAGATGGTGTGATAAGTTGTCTGCAGAACTTCTAACATGGTTAGCACTAGTTCCTGAGTGTGATGTTAGGAGAAATCTCTCTTTGCTTGCAGGTTTAATAGTGCTGCCATATTCTGAGCTCAAGATTGGTAAACTTGTTACTGACAATGATAATGAATGATGAACTACATGAGGTATGTAATCAACCATAAAATTTCACTTAATTTTCCTTTTAAAAGGTTAAAAGGTAAAGGTAAAACTATCCCTGTAATAGGCCATGGAGGCCCATAGGGTTGTGAGATGGTGAAGCTCTCACATTTTTCAGACAATCGGCTCACAGATGGCTGTGAGGTTGTCAGCCTTACATGTTGGCTGCCCTTTACCCTCAGGAAGATTCCTGGTACTCATCTGTTAAGAGGCTGAGCCAACCCCACGGCCATAGAGTGGCTGGAGGGACAAACAGCACAAACCCAAATGTTAGTATCATAGATTAAATTTCACAATACACCCTTCATGTTTACCTTTGACAGCATTCGTTGAAAATTTTGCATTTTTACTAGAAGTACTGTTTGTGGAACGGTCATTTCGGTGTGGATCAGCCTGTTCTACGTCCTGCGATGTGGTCTCACTTATGGAAGACATCGAAGATGTGAGGGAACTCATCAACATCAATGTATCTAGAGAATTGTACACACAAGAAAGTAAACAATGACAATACCAATAAAAAGTTATCTTTACTTCCCCAAATGGGCAGTTATCTACCCCATACCATGAGCTCCTGCCATATTTCTGGCAGAACTTCCTCCAAGTTTTGGTATGACAGTTAAGACCTCACTAATTCAGACTAATTGGGAGTGAACCCTTGCCCAAATTAGTGAAAGTCCCAATGATATAACTGCTAATGATAATATGTTCAGGGAGGTTAAAAAATGGACTTAACATGTGTTTTTAGTCAGTACAACTTTATTTTGAAACTTAAATTGCATATCATAAAATAAATTTACTTGTCATAAAATGTAAAAATATAAGTTCTGACATCAGTCACAAAACATTTTAGGTAGCAGCAATAACATCAAGGTTTAAGGAGAAAAAAAAGTTTTCCAAAATATTGCAAATACTGAATTAGCGATGTTTCACTGTATTTATAGTTTCTGTTTTATGGTCAAAGCAAGCTTTTGTTTCCCCATAATTTCTATAACTTAATAGAGAATAAGATGCATGGACTTAAACAACATTGTACAGATTAATTCCAGAAATAAAGATAACTGAACGTAATATTAAATACAAAAGTCTAAGAGACACTTTACTAAAATTCAAATTAAATGCTGAAAGATTTCTATAATAGCACAATTTAATTACATCCAAATTAGGTATGGTTGGAAAATTAATGAACTCTGTGAAGTTAAACCTGTAACAAAATGCACAGTTTAGTCCACTGGTGTTGCTACTAATCACTAAGGTAAAATTGTCCCTTCACTTAACTAATTAAACACTATGCCATGAAGGCATATGGATGAATAGATTAACATTTTCTTGACCTTGGCACTAGCCAGAGGTTAGTGGTCAGCTTCAGGCCCCGGTCGCTTTACCCCTGGTACCCACTGAATAGGAGGTTGGGTGGAACTCAGAGCTAGTCTGGAGGATGGGGAGTAAAGAAAATTCTCGCCCGCCCCCTCTACTAATCACTAAACATGTGGAAAAAATCTTTCCAGCACAAGAAAGCAACCCTTACCCTGCTCAGTAGTTGTGGGAGAAAGCACCACTGATACAAATTAGCGAAAGAGATGTGATGTACAACACCTAAAATCAGTACCAGAAGCTGTGACAGAGTTGGGATAGCTCAGTCAGTAGAGTGACAGGCTATGGGTTGGATGGCTGGTGTTTGATTCCCAGCAGGGACAAAATTTTTCTCTTCTCCACAGCATCCAGACCAGCTCTAGGGCCCACCCACCTTCTTATCCATTGGAGGCAGTTTTCCTGGTGGGTAAAGTGGCCTGGAAGTGAAGCTGCTGCGTAATTAAGTACAGGGACTTCTTTAACTTTTCTGACCAGAAGATATAATAAGCAAGTAAGGGGTTCCACAGCTGATCTCCACACAGATAACTAGGGGTCTACTGAATTATACCAACAGTTGAACAATATAAAAAATTATACCTACCACTTTCAGTGTCTTCATCAATTAGCTCTATAACATAATCTGGTGGCAGGTCCTCAGTTTTAACAAGGGAGTATGAACTGGCAGAATGTATATCCAACTGGCAATGGTTATTTATCTGGGTCAGGAAAGATTCATCCACAACAAATCTGAAAATTTAAAATTCCAAGAAACATCAACAAAATAAATATCAAACTCATTACACTAACTACTGTTACTTCCTATCCAGATTCTTAAATATGTGGATGCTAATTTCTTTTACATAAAATCCAATTTGAAGAAATAAGAACTGTAAACAATATACGTTCAAATCAACTTTCATGCTATCATTATCCTACACAGCTGAACATGATAAACAACCTCTTAATTTCATACCACCAGTGTGTACAGGAGAATGACTATGATCAGTGAACTCAGCTGGCATGATACAATACGTAATACATAAGGAATCAAACAGGGTATAGGTTATTCCTTAAGCAGTCAACAGGCATCAAACTATTCATGGAGCTCATTATTTTTTTAAAACCCAAGTTCTTTCATAATCATAGTCACTGTCATTGTCATCATGATCATCATCATCACAACAGTTTAATCCAGCTGACATTCTAACAATCTGTTTACCTAACAACCACTGTGATATCACTCTCTTACCATCATTGACCTCAAAACATTAGCTTCTGTGAGGTGTTCCACACAAACTTTGGCATGCAAGTCTTGTTTTACCCCACTTGCATTACATAACCTGTCCATCTCAGTCTCTAAAGAGTACAAATTACGAACAACTATCTCCAAATGAAGTTACTTCATCTTATAGGCTCAAATGTTCTACTCACTGCTTTCTTTCCAAAGACCCAATTCAACATTCACTCTTTCCTTAAAGTGAAAAACCATGTTTTACATGCATAAAATTGCAGTTTTGAAGAACCATTACAAATGTTTGTAGGACATATCCAGAGATGTTCACTGTTTAATTTACTATCAACAAACCTGTGAGGATATTTAAGGTTCTTGAAAAGATATTCAGCTTTTGCAGAATCTGAAATGACTCTTTCCGTTACATCATTACACGAATGTACTTGAGCACATGGATGTATGAAAAGCTCATTTATATTTTGTACTGGTTAATGTTTCAAAATCCACACTTAAATCACTTCAAATCAAAGCACTATAGCATCTGTCTAAAACCACTCTGGCAACTATGATGATAACTCTGTGATTTCAGTCTGCAAGCGAACCATACCAACCAAGCGACCGCCCTTGTCGGCGAAGCTTAGTGCCAGCTTTTGCGGATAGAGGGTGTCGCGTGGTCAGCGCAACGAATACCTACGGCCGTTAATTTCGGTTTTCTAGACCAGAGCCACTATTTCCTTGAAATAGCTCCTCAATTATCATCACGAGGCTGAGTGGACCCCGTTCCAGACCCACTACTTCGCCGAAAAAATCTAGTAACGCTGGGAATTGACCCCGGACCTCTGGATCTGTAGCCAAGGATGCTGACCACTAGACCACAGAGGCAGTCACTATGATGATGAGCTGAATGTAATTTTAATTCAGCAGATGCCAAGGCAGCTTACTGTGTCACACTGCTATATATCAACCATTCTGGCACTAAGCAAGATCTTGGGTTATCAGGGCACTGGTCTACCTACCACTCAGCACTACAGCCCTGGGTGGGCCTTGACCTCCTCTACAACTAGTCTCCACTGCTCTCTACTCCTCATCTTCTCTATCCATCCTTTCACCTTCATCTTCTTAAGCCCATTCTCAACAATGTCTAGCCACCTCATCCCGGGTCTTCTTTTTTTTCTTTTGGAATATAGCCTTCCATTATCATTCTCTTTGGCATTGCATTACTGTCCATTTTTTTGACCTGTCCCAACAATCTTATTCTCTGTGACTTGATAAATCTTATTATATCTTCTCCTTTCAGTAATGTGTTTATCTCTTCACTGTATCCTATCCTCTGTATATTTTTTTTCCATCACTGGTCCTATATTTTGTGTATTATTTTTCTCTCCAACATTCTCAGTGCCCTCTCTTCTGTTACTGTTAAGGTACACATTTCTCTCCCATATGTAGCAACAGGCCTTACTAATGTTTTGTGTGCTTGTAGCTTAGCTGCTCTTGATATTATTTTGCTTGTAAGTGTACTAAGATGTGCGAAGTTGGCCCTTTTTCCGGCTTGTATCCTCTCCTTAACACACTTATCATTTCTGTTGCCGTTATTGATCATATTTCCTAAATATTTAAAACTACTCACTCCTATAAATAATTTTCCTTCTACTTTCTGATGTTGACATAATCATATATTTTGTTTTTCTTTCATTTATTTCTAATCCCATCTTCCTTGATTTTTCTTCCATTTACTTATATATTTCAATTATTTTTTCTCACATTTGGTGTGATTTTGTATAAATTGCTCCTTTCTGATCAATACTCTTTATTACACTGTGTAATGCCATTATGAATAGTACTGCTGATAAACCATCCCCTTGCTTGACTCCAGCATTAAATTCAAATTTTGCACTTAGTTTATTATTTATTGTTAACTTTTGCTTGTGTAATATTCATTGTCATTCGAGTGAGCCTAATTAAGGACACTGGTCTACCATGCTGAATTTGGCTCTGAGATCAGCCAGACCCAGTACTGACCTTTCTTCTTTCTTCATTTCTGATAAAGTCAAAACTCGGTGTAAGAGCTGAGGCTTTCATGGCAAATAGATGTCATAAAATCTTTTCGGACAATCAGCTGCGTCAATGCTGAGTTAAATACCAAAGTTTCAGAGATCTCCATCTCCATTATCAGGGTTGGTGATTTTACCTCAAAACTCTGTGTATGTGAGAAATACAGACCCCCTCCCCCCACCATGGTTGAGATGCAACATTAAGCCATGGGTCCCCTCTCTGAGCCATCACTATCATCTATCACTGGGAGCAAAATGATCATGCCCACTGAGCATTCTTATAAAAAATGTGGATCTTATCTTTGCCCTAGCATCAAATGCCAAGATGGTAAAGGCCCATACAAGGGAAAAACAACAAACAACATTCTGGGGTTGTTTATGCCAGTTTTATTGACACAGTAATTCTAAAGGGAACATAGGCACTGTGGGTTGCCCTGGCTTTACAAGAAGAATGTCTAACTCTTCTACCTGAGCCAATGCATTCATGTGGGGGAGGACTCACTGTGGAACTGTGAAAAGAGTATGATGAAAGCTACTATCACCACTGTAACCAATGTCACACATTTCATTCCATTTTCATTCAGCAATGGCAGGGCAGTTCATCACGTTATGCTGCTGGAAAGGCAACAAATCGTTGATACACAGCTAATGATACTGTGGCATGACACCTAAAAGCCAGAACATCTGAGTCAGAGCAGGCGTCCATTGTTAGACAAAGGCTTGACATCCATGGTTCCATATCATTGTCAGGGTGACAATGAAATAGGTTCATGCAACAATGCATACATAGCAGACATTACCCCGGAAGTGAAAACCAGGATTAGTGCAATTCCTGCAGCAACAAATACACCAGTGACGGGTGCACAGAACATGTGAAACAGAACACTTCAAGGTGTCTTCTAGTCAATCTGATGGTAGAATATAAGAAACCAGACCAGAGTGAAGACCAGAACAGAGATGACTGGAGCAGAGATGGGAACAGAAGAAACCAGCAGAGCCATGGGCTAACAGCAAAGACACTCCGCCAAGAATAGTGATGGAAGAGAGAATAGCCATTGAAGAAAAAACAAGAGAGAAGACAGACTAGCCAGGTGGCATCATGTGGCAGATGTAATCTCTGAGTGATTGTAACTGCAGCTGTAAATGACTTCTCCAATACAATCACTTTGTCTAATCTGGAACCCATTAATTTCTTGTTGCATTACCATATGTGAAAATATCTAAACCATGAAAGGACAGAATAATGTCCTCAGGGTACTTACAAGGGTGACTGCCAAAGGCTTTGATGATTTGTGAGACCCTGTGCTTCAGCATCTTCAGTTTGTTATATAACCTTTAATGACCAAGCCTTTCACTTCTGCAATGCCCAAGCAGACAGTCCATCTAGCTTGGCATTACATTTCTTCCATAACAATACCATTTCCCCCACAGTACTGCATAATCTAAAATCCTCTATTCCAGGATGACAAAGGTTAAGTTGGCTCTCTAGTTACTTTGTGATGCTGCATTAACTGCTGAGGTCTTGTAACCCTGATGACAAGATGATTATAAACAATGACCAGGCAGAAACATTGGAGAAATATGAACAAACTGAGAAAACAGTCTTCTCTCTATGTTTAACTATAGAATCAGTCAGCATAAAGCCTGCCTGTAACAGTCTCTGGGTATGAGCCAAAGGCATGAGCAAAATCTTCTCAATTTAATGCAGAAAACTAAATTCCTAAATTTAAACTTTTAAAAATGCATACATTCAACATGCAACTAATGGACATGAAGATGAGTGTACCTGGACAACTTTGGGGGTGGGGGTGGGGGATGGAACGAACCAAAAAGAAATGTAATTTCATATAAACAGCTTTTCTTGTGTTCTATCCAATGGCAAAACTCAACAGCGACAAAGTAATCATATTACAATTATGTTTCCATGTCATGAAGTACATACTTAATTAAAAAATGACATTTAGTGACCAGTCTTGCAGATTCCCACAACATTTTGAATAGGTGGAAGAACTACTTCTCTGAGTTATTGAATGTACACAGGGTCAGTGGTGTTAGGCAGATAGAAACGCATACAGCTGAGCCGTTAATACATGATCCCAGGTTGAAAGTGCTATTGCAAAACTGAAGAGGGATAAATCATCAGGTAGCGATCAAATTCCAGCAGAACTTGTTCAAGCAGGAGGCGAAATATTACGTGCTAATTATGTCTATTTGGCATAAGGAAAAATTTCCTGATCATTGGAAGGAGTATGTTATTGTACCAGTTCAAAAGAAGGGTGATAGAACTGACTTAATTATCAGGGGATATCACTGCTATCAACTTCATACAAAATTTTATATAATATTCTTCTCTCAAGGTTAAGTCCACATATTGATGAAATTATTGGGGATCATCAGTGTTGGTTTTGACATAACAGATCAACTACAGATCAGAACTTTTGCATTCGTCAGATATTGGAGAAAAAATTGGAGTACAATGAGGTGGTATATCAGCTATTTGCAGACTTCAAGAAAGCCTGATAGAGTCTGGGATAACCATGAAACTAGTTAAGCTGATTAAAATGTGTTTAAATGAAAACAGTCTGTACAGATAAACAGTCGTCCGATAAATTTACTACCCAGAATGGTCTAAAACAAGTAGATGCTTTATCGCTACTCCTTTTCAACTTTTCTTTAGAATATGCCATTGGAAGGTCTAGGGAAGCCAGGTGGGACTGAAATTAAATGGGACACATCAGCTGTTGGTCTATGCCGATGATGTGAATCTAGTGGGTGATAATGTAGATACCATAAAAAAAAAACACACAAACTTTAATTGACCCAAGTAAAGAGGTTGGTCTAGAAGTAAACACTGAGAAAACTAAGTATATGTTACTGTCTCTTCACCAAAATGCAGGGCAAACTCATGTCATAATGATAGGAAACAGAAGTTTTGAAAATGTGGCACAGTTCAGATATTTGGGAACAACAATAACAAATCAAATAATAATAATAAAATAAGAGGAGATTGAACTTGGGTAATGCTTGCTACCATTCAGTCCAGAATCTTTTGTCTTCTTGTCTGCTGTCCAAAAACACAGAAATCAGAATATACAAAATTATAATTTTGCCTGTAGTTCTGTATGGGTGTGATACTTGGTCTCTGACATTAAGGGAGGAACACAGACTGAGGGTGTTTGAGAACAGGGTGTTCAGGTGAATATTTGGACCAAAGAGTGATGAAGTGACAGGAGGTTGGAGAAATGTGCATAATGAGGAGCTTCATAATGTGTACTGTTCTCCAAGTATAATTAGAATGATCAAGTCAGGGAGGATGAGGTGGGCAGGGCATGTAGCACGAATGGGGAGAAGAGGAATACACATAGGATATTGGTGGGAAAGCCAAGAGGAAAGAGGCCACTGGGAAGACTAAGATGTAGGTGGGTGGACAATATTAAAATGTATCTTAAAGAGATAGTATGGGATGGTATGGATTGGATTGATCTGACTCAAGATAGGGACCAGTGGAGGGCTCTTGTGAACACGGTAATGAACTTTTGGGTTCCATAAAATGCTGGGAAATTCTTGAGTAGCTGCAGATTTGGCTTCTCCTCAAAAAGAGCTCAGCTCCATAAGTAAGTAATTTAGTGACATGTTCTTACACACTGATTTGTACACAAACTGTATCAACAATATGAAAGATTACATCAGAAAATAGAGTAACTCACCGGATTAACGTATCAGCATTGTTTCCATCACTGGTCAGAAGATGAATGGGAAGATGCTCTACTGCCCGTAGTTTGTCCGTAATTGAGGACAGGTCCACTTTACTTATGTTGGCTGGATCTTTGGCTGAGACTGCTTCTTGAAGTAACTGACGTACATATTTAGTATTTGAGTCTAGTTCATTCACTACCAAATCCAAGTTATGTTTGTTTTCAGTCTTTGCACATCTCAATTTTTCCATCAGATTCTGTTCCAACAGCTGCAGTGCACCATGAAGGTACACAAAGTGTCGTGTCACCTCTTGTTCCAATGGTGTCAGTTTTTTCCCTGTTGTGGGCACCATCATCAGTTCTCCCACTTTCTGAAATAAATAGATGTTTATCTTAATTCTTAAATGTAACACATTTATAGTTTATGCATTAACACTGAACACTACCGCATTCTTTGGCGAGCGACCTCTTCTACCAGGTATGGACATAATGGGCTTTTCCCTTTTAAAACACACTTTCTGAAAGCATGCTAATTTCTGAGGTGGGAGAAACGCTAAATTAGGACTACAAAATTATGGTACTATATCTTTAAAGAATATGAAACTTCTGTTTAGGTATTCTATTGCAGAAAGTAAAATAACAACATGGTGGTCTAGCAATATATTTCTTTAGTTCTCAGTTTGTTGGTGATAATTTAATGAATTAATGAGCCAAGTTTGTGAAAGATCATAAATGTACCTACATATTATACATAAACACTGCCTGTTCCCAAGCAATTACAAACATGATGACAGTGAAAAACTCTGTGGTACATCTGGTCAATTTAACGTAGATAGAATCTGCACTTAAGTAGCAAGTTCTTCACAAAAATAAAATAACGTTAACACAAACTGGATCCGAAATCTATGCAACATGAAAGAAGTCCTTATGTGTTCTACTTGGAACTGCTTGTTAACTGTACCTACATGGAATTCCAAGTAAAAAGATTACAATTGAATGCAAATGGATATTCAGCATCATTATTTACCTCTTTAATATCTGAGGAACAGGCTACAGGAACAGGTGGTGGCAAAGAATATTTAAAATGGCTTCCATCTATGTGAACATCTACTAAAGCATTCAATCAATTCAATCATGGAGCTGAGCCCTTCTTGAGAAGCTGCAAACTGTGCAGGTACTCAAGAATTCCCCAGCATTTGACAGAGCCCAAAGGTTCATTACCATGAAGAAAGCAGTCTTCTGGGATTTTGCACCGTGTATATGTGGTGTTAACCGACGTTTCGGAGGAACGTATCGCCTCCATCTTCAGGGTAGAAGAAAAAATATATAAGAAATCTGCAAGCAAAGAGACCGTGAGAACCGGTAAAAGCAGACTGCGAAATCCCAGAAGACTGCTTTCTTCATAGTCACCGCCGTGAAAGCCTCAAATCTTACGTTCATTACCATGTTCGCAAGGGCCCTCCACTGGTCCCTGTCCTCAGCCAGATCGATCAAGCTCAAAGAATCTGCCCAGGTCCAAGGCTTTTTGTGATCTTTTGTAACAAGCTTATTTTTTACAGTGAATTGTCAGCCGCACGACCAAACCCCAAGCTGGAGGACCACCCCTTGTCGGCTGTCAATGACTGGTTATTCAGTACATTCACAGCTACCTTCCATATCTGGAGGTCGTCTTCTCCATTTGCAACCTGAACACGTGCCCCACTCTGGCGACAAGGGACCCACCTAAAAATCTACTCAGCCATAGTGAACTCAAATTCACAGGGCTGCCACAACCCAGATTAATGTGAAAGTGCAATACCATTACTCAAAATAATTCATTTTCAGTAGAGGTTCTGCCTGCCCAAAATACTGTTCAAAGTATGCTTAATTAAACACATTACTGAAATGAAGGTCCACTAAACAATTTATGCTCCCAATTAAAAAACAAACTCTTACAAAGAGTGAAACAAAATGCAATGACTCTATAAACTATAACAACTTTTGATTGGTTAGCAGCAGTCCTTTGTGGATAATAAGGCACAGGATAGCTCTTGGCCTGTTGACCTCTGTTACTTGGGGTTTGGGAAAGGAGGGAACTTGCAGTTAAAGAGGTGGGGTATGACGTCACACCAGCTTAAGGCTGCAACCCATTGCTTGCTTGACCCCAATCCAAGACCGCCTGTCTCTGTCTATACAACTCTCTCTATATCAAACTCCTGAAGCTGTCCATAGTTACTACTATGGCTTCGTGAGTAGCAGAACTAACGACATGAATACACTACAACTAATCATCCTGTTGGCCCAGCTGCTAACCTGCTCCTGGGGTAAGTGGTTCACTGATAAAGGGTAGAAGTAAAAGTGATGCAACAGTAATCACAGTGGCAAATGGCTGATGACAGGGGCTCTTTAACGATATACCCGAAATTGTATTTATATAATAATTTACTACGCCACAAAATAAAACGCACCGGCCAAACAACTGAAAAATTAAATTGTGACGACAACAATGAATATGAATATGTTGATCAGCTGATCAATTCTTGTTATTTTCGGATGTTATAGCATGGTGCTGAAACCTGTATGCTAACAGGGTGTTTCACGAGTTTCTTCCAATCCATGTGTAGACATTAATACGAATACGAAATCGAACTTCTTGGAACTACTTTGTTTAGGCGTTTTCTTGTCTCAAAGAGATCGATAACCGTGGGCTAAGGGGAACACATTGGTGCTCTTGAAGTGTCTTTCGGCGGGTAATCGCAACACATGTGCCAATTTTCGCCCCGCGACCGGAATCTTTATTTCGTGCCGAGTTCGACGATTCTGACGATGTCCATCGCCGGGGAGTTCTAAACGTTTATGCTGCGTCCAGGTGTCACAATAATTGAGGACTTCTGGTGTATAAAAGTGGTCTAATATTAGTTAGATATGTTTTGTCGGCCAGAATGTTCCAAAACAGAGTTTCATAAAAGGTCTTCACGTGAGAACACACAAGTTGCGAAGATAGTCATAATCCAGTTGTTTCAATTTGCATTTTGTTTTCGCGGATGTTCACGTCAAATTAATAGCATGTTCATGCTGCCCAACACTTAGAAAGGGTTTGCGACCGTGGGCACCGCCAGGATTTTTTCGGGGAGGAGGACCAGAAAATCTGCTCACAAACTTACAGTTTAAAATATAATTTTAATCGTTATAATTATTTGGTATCTTTCTTTCTTTTCTTTAATTCAGATTTTGTAAATCGTGAGGGGAGTACCTAGTTAGCCACCCCTTCCGGCCGGCGCTCGTGTTGGCGACCCTTACTTTCGATGGGCTGTCCATAACAGATCTACCCACAATGTCATGTCTTGCGGAACATTTCACGGTTTTCCACGGAACCTAAATGTACATACAGTGAGAAGTTTATATACGTGATCCGCTTCTACGATTCTGCAGAATCTGTTTCTGTGGTTTAACGACGTAACTCGCTCCATACATCGTAGAATGGCCGGATAACAAAGGACAATGAATCGGGAAGGAACAGGAAGGAAGCGATCGTGGCCAAATGTATGGAATTCGCTTAGAGGAACTGAGTCAGGAACCTCAGTCAGGATAGTCGGTGTCCCGGACGACATTCGAACCACCAATTTCGGGCAAACTGCATAGGGTCAACAATAAAACAACATTTATCATGAAATAAGCAGCTTATTTAATTTTGGAAATGCCTGCTACTGCTCGGCTGAGACAATTTATCGCCCAGCTTAAACAGCTTAAAGTCTGTCTAATATGGCTGTGAAATATGGTCTCGCGCCCGAAGAGAAAAGTTTTGAGTGCATGTGAGCGGACATTTAGACCTACGAGAGGGGAGGTGAGATGGGGACGGAGAAAGTAGCTAATCGGGAGCTTTACAATTTCTACTGTCTATCTGATGTCATTAGGGCGATAAGTCAATGAGGGTGACATGGTTGGAGATGAGACATGCATACAGTATTGAAGTCCAGAAGGCTTGAAGGTAAGGGGCTGCTTAGGAGACTAGGCGTAGATGGGAGGATATCAACAGAAGAGATCTTAAAAGACACAGGCTATGAAGATGTGGAAGGTATTCATCTGGACCAGGAAAAGGTCCAATGAGGAGGCTCCTATGAACATGGAAATTAACCTTGAGGTTCCATAAAAGACGGACAATTTCTTGATTGCCTGATCGACTATTAGGACGAGAAGGGCTCCTGTTCCATGGGGATATGGTGCTGCTGCAGCAGTAGTAGTACCCTTGCTTTACCTTCCTAAGTCCCCAGGTTCAGATCCCTGCTTGAAGACGGGCAACTTCCGTCGTTTCTCAGCTGGAGCATTTCTTACGATAGGCCAGTAACGCCTCCTGACTTCCTTACCAATTCATCATTCACAATCATCCCATTACTCAACGGTGCATGACCCATGCAGTTGACAAAATGTCGCTAAATAACTCAAGCAAAGAACGATACAATGTTTATTCTCCTGTAACTCTAAAATACATCATGTCAACGGTGAAACTTGTTTTCTTCTGTCATCACAAGAGAGCGACGGGCCTACTTTACCCAGTGCTATAACAGCTTACACAACATGTCGCATTAGGGAGTCGTAACATGTCTCAATAGACGACAAACACATATGATGTGGTATTGACTAATTCCTTTTTGAAATAAGAATTCAGTCGGATGACAATTATTGCATAAACATAAGTCAACAAGATGCAGATGAAATAATAATCAATGCGTGAGGACATCACACTCCCTCGTATGAAATTCAGTCACATCCAGGCGACACTCGAAGCACGAGGCAGGCAGTGTCTAACGAACGGAGTGCTAAAATGGTAACCTGGTGGATCGCTTTGTGGTGTTTATTTCCGTAAGGGACTAACTGTTATGCCCGGAAGTCATTCCACCGTCACCTCCCCTGAATGACCTCATGGTCAGTTGGTTATGCAACTGCAATGGTTATTCGTCGGTGTAAAGTCCCTGTGCTTAGAAGGCGTAAGGGGGAGTGAAAGTATAGATCCAAATTTTCTTGAGCTCGACATCAGCTGGAAGTCAGTGGTCAGCTTCACGCCCCGGTCGCTTTAACCCCGGGGAAAGAGCCCCCGGTACCCATTGGATAGGGGGTTAGGTAGACCCCAGAGCCAGTCTGGACGAAGTGGAGAAGAGAAAATTCTTGACCCCACCGGGACTCGAACGTCAAACCGTCGGTCGTCAAGCCCGTAAAGAATAAAACAAGTATGTCCCAGTTTCCGGGCAAGACGCCACGAAGGCATATGGACACAAAGCGGAAATTACTGACCAGAATGATGCATCTAATTGATGTTTTGAAACATTTATTCATGAGCGCCAGGGATTAAAAAATATGACTGCCAGATAATTCAACACAGCTGCACATTTCAAGACCACCGTGTTCCACAATTTTAGAATTCGGGTGATTACGCCAAAATAATATAGTTAAGGCATAAGAAAGGAGCATTTCCAGTTTCCAACTCTTCCGTACTAGTAGCCTATACGAGGACTCCGTATGAGAGCTACGCGGCACAACTACAATTACACTCAAATGATGCCACAATGACAGTGTGAACACAACGAGACGGTGTTTGCGATCTTTCGCGGTTCATGGATTTGATACGTAAACATCAGTTGGAAAACTTTCAGTACGCGTCAGATAGAAACGTTTAGTCACGATAAATCCATCAGAATTCGATGAACTGGGTGACTTGGCTAATCTTGTGTTATTCATAGTTTCACAACTCCATACAGCAAAATTTGGTCGACAATAACATAAATCTTCATCCTACTCTGTGTCTAAGGAAGTATAGGCTAATATTAATATCATTTGTATCCATTCGTGTGCATGTCCGTCTGAAATACGGTCTATGGGTGGAAATTGCATCAGGCAGGGTCCCGTGACAGGCTTCTAGAGACGCGGCAATGGACCACAAGTAAAAGGGGGGGGGCAGAGTACTTCTTTAGTAGGTGGGTGATATCAAATTCTCAAGAAGAGTTCTCCTTATATAGTTAGGTAATTAGTGCCAAATTAATAACACAACATCACCATCCTCACCGATCTGTCAGGACCCAGAATTGTCTTACATGCTCTGACTTGCAGCCGTGGAATTGAAAAACATTCGAGCTAATGTGGGAAACTCTTAAACGATGTGTAAGGTAAAGTTCTCCCTGTGCTTAACCAATTAAGCACTACGCCATGAAGGATTATTGGGGAGTGGATGTACAGATCCACACTGTCTTGACCTCGGCACTAGTTGGAGATGAGCGGTCAGCTTCACGCCCTGGACCCCTTTACTGCCGGGGAAAGAGCCCCCGGTACCCATTGGATAGCAGGTTAGGTGGACCCCAGAACAGGTCTGGACGACGTGGAGAAGAGAAAATTCTTGATCCTACCGGGACTCGAACTCCGACCCCTCGATCGTCCAGACCGTAGCCGGTCGCTATACCGACGACGCTATCTCGGCTCCTAAAGGATATGTAAGCGAGGATTATTACCATTATAAAGGGGGTTGTGGAATGATTAAGTTTGAACTGAGCCAAACCGTATCGTAACAGCCAAATTAGAAGTTTCTCTTAATGAAAGCGCGTCAAGCAGGACGGGCGGGCTGAGATCTCCCACGCCCTAACCATAGTCTGTCGGCCGGCCACAGCCCACTGTGCATGCGACTATCATTGGGCCTTGACCCACCCTACATGAATCATTACAACACTTTGCTGCTGCTGTGCACACGACCTCTAGAAACGAAACGGCCTACAACTGACGCCCACACAGCTGGTTCCGTCATTGCGTTACTTGGTATCGAACACACAGCCTCTCGATTCGGTCGGTAGCTCCGCTATCCGAGAAACAGTGACGGAGATCTACATCCTGTACATTTCTTAACCTTCCTCGTGAGACAGCCCGCTCCAGCCTCTCTTACTGTAAAGGTAATGTTGAAATTTAAGGATTTGACAGCCGTGAAAGTTCGGGATTATGATAAACGAGGTCTACCCCGGTGGTAAGGCGGCTGGGAGGTAAAGCTGATCACCTCCGTCTACTGCCGAGATTAAGAATGTGAGAAGCTACGACCCCCGCCCCCAAAGGTTCTTAATTAACTGCAGGGGCAGTCACACCAAAAGTGTAAACCCTGTAAATTCGATGAACCATCTCTGAACACCTGAGTTTGAGAATGTTCGTGCAACAGCGGCCCTATAACGTTGTGAGAGTTTCTGTGACACAGTACTTGTCCGTAAGCTATATAACTCTGTGATTTTTAGTCCGCAAACGAACTATACCGACCGAGAGACCGCCGCTTGTCAGCGAAGTTAGGGCCAAGTTTTACGGATAGAGGGTGTCGTGTGGTCAGCGCAGCGAATTCCCACGGCCGTTAATCTCGGATTTCTACACCGGAGCCACTATTTCCATGAAACACCTCCTCAATTATCCTCACGAGGCTGAATGGACCCCGTTCCAGACCCACTGCTTCTCAGAAAATCGAACCCGGGATCTCTGGATCTGTAGCCAGGAACTCTGACCACTAGACCACAGAGGCGGTCCCGTAGGCTATACTGTATATAGGTATGAATTTATTACCAATGGAAGCTGGTGATGGTCGGCTCGGAAACCAGTATGCAGTGGTAAGCCATGAAGTCAGTACGACTTTCACTTCCAATCATGACGACGCACACCCCAAAGGCTCTCTTAATAATTAGTTTCCGGAAGTTGACAAACGCCTGTATACACAGTGGAAATAGGAGGCAGTACAACATTACGACTCGGAGGTTGCGTAATAATGAAGAGGATTCACTGTTATAAACTGTTCACAATACATTACCACGTAGTTATTTTACACCTGTGTGACTATCACTGAAGAAAGCGCAGAGAAATGTAGATGCTCATTTCAAAAAAAAAAAAGAAAGAAAGAAAGAAAGACATGCAGATAATATAACGTAAGACACAACTCAGTGCATTAGAATGAGTTCCTGTTATTCTGCAACAACATAAAAACGTTTCTGTACCGTGGGAGAACACACAATTCTTGTCAGCCCACTCACAATCACCGGCTGGCTTCTTGGAAACATTAACTACAGTAAATTGGCTGATACCTGCAACACGTACTCATGTAACTAAGATCTCAAGTTCTGTGGGCGGTGACGAGGAGGACTACTCTCTCCTGTAGTGTGACGTCGCGTAATCTGCTAGCTTACTGATGTTTCGGAGGAAAATTCTGCCTCCATCTTCAGGACAGGAAAGCAGGCCGAGTGTGGAAAAAGAAAAACGTACGATATTTCGCGCTAGCCAACCGGGACAGAGGCCCTGAGAGGGTCAACGGGAGTAAGAGGACAGTGCAATAGACATTTCGGTTACAGAGTCACTGCTTTCGTCAAAAATCTTCACTCTGATTCTTCCAAAGCGACGTTACAAAATATGTCCGAGTGAATATTCTCCAGAAAACCAATTAAATGCAGACGAGTTTGGGTTATTTTACCGACACATTCCCAGACGCTGGTTCAAAAAGAGTCACGTGAGTGCGTATGAACTGCTAAAATGTTACAGGGGAGAACCTGAACATTTCAGTTCTTACAATGGTGCAGCCTGCTGAAAGTTGACGTTTCGGAGGAACATCTCACCACCATCTTCAAGGTTAAAGAGTATACCAAGCTCTGCTTGCTACCCGCTCCATGCTGGATTCTTATTTGGCTTCTTCTTCAACCCTGAAGATGGTCACATACACCTCCGAAATGTCTGACTTTCAAAGCACTACACGGCGTTATATTCCAGAAGACAGAACTTCGGAACTTGTTAGTGAATGGTAATGCTTCATGGCCTCGTGTATTCAATGAATAACATGCAGACGCCGGACCACCTCTCTCAATCTGTGCTCTAACAAGAAGCATGGATAAGCTAAGAATGGCTTGCAACTGCGGACCAAAACACGAAGAACGAGAATACCGGAAGCTTCTGCCTCTTGTTGATAATGGAACAAAAGTAATTAGCAATGAGACTGTGTAACTTCTTCCGCCTAATCTGACGTTCAGAGCTGTTGAACTCTGAACTATTAAAACCCATTACTGCAAGTAGATGTTAGAGTATGTTGCATCAACCGCAGAAAATCGCAGTAAAAAAGAAGCTATCCCGGTAACAACCCGCAGAGGCCCACATGTTTGAGACATCCAGGATCCCACATTTTCTAGGCAATCGGCTCACAGATGGCGGTGAGGCTGTCAGCCTTACGCGCCGGCCACCCTTTACCCCACAGGAAGATTTCTGGTACTCATTCCTGTCAGAGGCTAAGTCGACCAGAGGCCTTAGTGCAGCTGGAAGCAATAGGTCAACTGAAAAATTAAACGACATTGAACCCGCGATCTTCCGACTTGTAACACAGTGCTTCAACCAACTATGCTACCGCATGCCCCCCCCCCCCCCTGAAAACTGATGTAAAATTCAAAACTACGCGCAGCAATAACAGCGTTGCACACAGTTCGGGGAAGATATTTTTCAAGGGACTACTGCAAGCGAAGTGGAACAAGACGAATGGGGGGAAGATACGAACCTATCTGAAGTGATTGGTTCTTATCCACCGGATATTCAGGACGGGCTCTGTTGATGAGACGGATAATGTTGACGCTGCACTTCTTATCCACGACGAAATATCAACCGCAGCTTATTGTATTGTATTATATTGTATTGTATTGGAGATTGTGGGTTTCCCCATGCACTTAGACCAACTGCTGGTACATTGTTCGTCCCCCTATGATATTCTACCAGTCTCTATTCCCTACCGGTACTGGTGCGTGCCATGAGTTCCGACTCAGCCAGCGAGTTCGGCCTCTACTGGCTCAGCGGTATCTCGCTGCTTCCTCCATCTACCAGAGGCGTTAGATACTACTGTTGGGCGGGAAATATCCTGAATTTGGCTCAGTGGTCCCCTTGGGACATGAGGTTCTTTTTCAAGAAACCGAAGGTAGCCTTTCTAACGAAGAACTGTGCGCTGAAAATTACTATACAGACGTTGATAAAAGGCAGCGCGTGATGAACATGTTAGTCCGTCTCGATCCACACAGACGTTCCATCGTGTTAACACACTTAAGTACTTCTCATCCCTCTAACTTTAGCTCACAGACGATGTCTTTCGTTTGTACAATAATATAGAAACACAGTGGATTCCTGCACTGATGGTAACAAGGCAGACAACATAACAAAACAATAATTTAGACGAAGGACTCTGACGCAATTACATATCAAACTGTACAACAATAATCCACAATACGGCGCAGTCGCTTATTAAATTTGCCACACCCACAGCATTTTGTACCTTTGACTGATCATTACACTTTATAACCATAAACACCTCTTTCACAATAATTTCAGATTCACTGATTCAATATGAAATAAGTATGCATATGGTAGTGTGCCCAGTAATCACAGGGTCGTCTCAAAAGAAAATGCTATGAAAAATCATGATGGCAAAAGTGACACAATGAAAAAGCTCAATATGTCGCTACTACAGACTTAGATTGTAATTATCTAAAGGGTGGAACTACGGGTGGCCATAGTGTCAGCAAAATGTTGCCGTGTAGTAGCAGTGCACATTAAACTAACGAAGTTTATATACAACGTAGTATCTACACCATATTTGTATACATCGCGGATCAAAGTGGTCTAAGGCATGAAATGTCTTCGCTCGCTCGGACACTGGGATCTTGGGTTCAAATCACAATCAAGGCATGGATGCATGTCTGTGTTTATTCTGTGTTTGTGTTATCCTGTGTAGGTAGCGGCCTTGCGACGGGCTGATCACTCGTCCAAGGAGTCCTACTGACTGTCTAAGATTAATGCCCTATGCGTCAAGCAGGTACAACAGAACATTAGACAGACAGATAGATAAATGTGAGTACTTCACAACCAAAGTAATTACATGTCTAGATGACGCAGAGTCAGTTTAGAAAAGTTACTAGTCTCTCAATTCGCAAAGCATTGGCGCTCACTATGAACCCCTAAGTTCATTACCGTGTTCACAAGAGCCAGCCACTACTCCATGCCCCGAGTCAGATGAATCCAGTCCACTCCCTCATGTATTGCTTCTTTAAAATAAATTGTAACACGACCTCCTCTCCAAGCGGTCTCCTCCCTGCAGGAGTTCCGACCAAAATTCGTATACATGAAGATTAAAAGAAATCATTAGGGCTAGGCCACCCTCGGATGCTAGATGCAATTATAATCTCGCTTTAGTGTTCCAAATAGCATCTCGAAAGCACTGTAAAACGCACTTCCCTGGAAAATTATGGAATACCTATTCAATATACATAACGCCTCCATGTTTTGCTGAAAACAAGAACTATGTTCAGACGGAAAGGAAGTGTTCTGCAAAATCTCACCTGAAACACTGCCAGAAGCAAGCCATTTTGTGCAGCAACATTTGTACTGCGTGTTTCAGGTGGGCTGAAGGTTAGCGTGAAGAAGACTCGTGCACCTGCCGACCTCGAAGAGAACCTCGACAACAGAAACGTCCAGGCAGCGGAGCCCAGTACAGTTCCGCCTGGTTTTCTTAGCCCGTCCGTAAAAGAGTACCTCGAGTTAGGGAAATCCATACCAGGTACGTAAAGCTGTCCCCATTAAGATTTATGGGGCGTGGAGGTACAGCTCCAGGCATTATTAACCTTGGCACTAGATGGAGGTGAGTTATAAAATTTATACCCCGGAGGCTTTACCCCGGGGAATAAATTTAATAGATAGGAAGTTGGGTGGGCCAGAGACCTGGCCTGGACGCTATGAAGAGAAGAACCTCTTCTTCCTGCCGGGCATCGACCCCCATTCCTTGTACGTGCAGCCCTTGGCCCATCGCTGTACCAATTAGCTATCCCGGCTCCCAAATCTATACCAGATAAAAGTGAAACTGAATCCTCGAACATATTTTGTGCATCTCTTACTTAACCCTAAAATCACGCTTAGTAGTAACATACCGACGTTTTGTACAGACAAAACATTTAGGCTGGGTTCATCTTTCTACATAAAATCACGGGGGCAACCTACCCAAACAAATTAAAACAAACATCGTCATCTGGTTTTTACTTATAACAGCTAAACAGATGTACCATTTCAAGTTAAAAACACGCGATTGTAAGCCGTGCCTTGATTTTATAAGCTTTGGGGGGGGGGGATTGTGGCTAAAGGTGCAAAGCCTGAGCTGTGCAGATGGCAAAACAACAGCTGAGATGTGATCTGTTCTCATGGTGGTGTGCACTGAGTTTTCTGGATTACGACGTAGTGTAATCTCGCAGGTGGTTATCATGGTTCCGAAGAAACATTCTTCAGGGCAGAGGAAACGCTGGTGAACACCTACCAGTCTATATGGTGTCAGAAACCAGTATATCGCCGTCTTATGGCAACAGATTGTCCAAATGCAGCAAAGGTTTCAATGGTGCATACACTTGAGTGTGATAATGTAACAGATCGACATCTCAGACATCTGTTTAGTGACTAGCTTCTCCTGCCTCCGCCCTTTGTCAAACAGGCCAACTGTTATCCACTTTCTATACGCGTCGGTGAATAACTCAGCAAGAACTTCATTACTGCCTTTTATCTTGACCTTGGAATTGTAGCTACATCACTAGTGGCCCTAAAGGCACGTCCACATTACTCGTGCTCGTGCTCGTCGGGAAACTCGCCTGGCTTTTACTTGTGCTCGTAAATCTTCGTCCATACTATTTCAGTTGCTCGCCAGGCTTCGGCGCGTGAGGATCCGTATATTTACTTGTCGTGTGTGCAGGCTCTAGTCGTATTTTAATTTATTGGCTATAGTTTTGAAATTAAAAATTTTAAATTTGCTTGTCTCGTGACTTGTCATATCGTCCGCATTTCTCGCGAGCATAACGACACACACGAGCACGAGTAATGTGGACGCGCCTTAACGGGTACATGGCCAATGTGCCTGCGCTTCGGTGACGTCCCTCTTATTCGTATGTTATTGGCAAAAGGTAACGTTGTCCCTGTGCTTAATTAAGTACCACACCACGAAGACGTATGGGGAGTGGAGGTGCAGCTCCACTATTCTTAACCTTGGCATTAGATGGAGGTAAGTGGTCAGCTTCACGCCTCGGCTACTTTACGCCCTGGTACCCAATGGACAGAATGACGGGTGGACCGGAGTGTCTGGACGCTGTGGAGCAACAGACCTTACTCCTGCTGGAAATCGAAGCCCGGCCGTCCAGCCCCAGCCTATCGCTATACCGCCTTACCCATCGCAGCTCTCTTAGTCGTGCGGTAAGAAGCAGTATTACGCGAAAACAGTCGCATTCAGTCCGAGTCTGCGCCACTAAGGCGCTGCAAGGGCAAATCCCCAGCTTCACTCGATTCCACTAGATTCCCGCAATGCTGGGAGAGAGATACAAGGATGTGATGTCAAACACGGCGTTTGCATCATCTTAGTGAGTCATATTCGATTCCGTTAGTGTGTCTGCTGCCTTAATCTCTCATTTATGCAAGCCCGAGACCGGTTTCTGTCATGACGGCAGTCTAAGCGTAGAATGATGGGTGGGATATGACCTAGCGATCGGGGGCCCTGTATAGATGCAGGTTCCCAACACTTCACTAGCCCGCTCAAACAACAGTCCACACACTCCCAACTCTATTTCTTTACGATCCATTTTAGTATCGTCGCCCAATCTATGCCTAGGTCTACAAAAAATAGCAACTTCCTCCAGGTTTTCTTAGGAAAACTCCGTGGGCATTGGCCGCTGCTCCCATGTGTGCTACTGGGGCCCCGGCCCGTCTCATCCTTCGAGATCTGATCATCTAGCGATATATGGAAGGTCCTCTTCATTATAAAATTTTCTCCAGCCACTTTTCATAAACCCCCTCTTAGTTCACATTATTCTTCCCAGCAACCTCTCTCAAATACATCGCAGACGAGTATTCGGGACGCCGCGGGTTCAAATCTTAGTCCCTGAGGAGTTTCAAGGTTTTCCTCAGACAATTTACGCAAATGCCGGGATAGCACCTCACATATGGCTATGACAACGTACTCCTCTATCGTTTTCAATTCATTATCCATCAGTAATGCTCCCAAATAACGGTATATAAGGTGTCTGCTTACCACACAGCCTACGTATTCTGCTGCTTCCAAACCATCATATACGGAAAATATTCCTTGTTATAATCATGATACCTAGTGCCGAATTTTTAATAAGAGCCAACTATGCATCAGCCTTTAAAGATGAACACTTGAACAGTCGCAAAAAATGTTATGTTGAGTCAAAAGATCTCTTATCGCTGTAATACCTGCCCTGCATGCCCCCTTACTGATGCACATGTGAAGTGGTAAGGTGACGCTGTCCCTGTGCATAATTAAGCACCATACCACAAAGATACATGGAGGTCTATTTTTAATCTCGGGACTAGACGGAGGTGGATGATCAGAGCGGCAGAAATCATAATGTGTGTTTGAAAAATACATCTGTAAGTGTTTCGACTGAAAATGATGCCCAGATAACTGTAATACGAATAACAGTGATGTACTAGAAGGTTTTCCAAGCAGAAGCAAGCTGGAAGGTCATATCGGTTCCGTGTAATGCAGTATAGGTATAAGTGAAGTGAGTCAAGGTTTTATCATAGAAGTACTGTAAGTGTATAAGTAATTATCTCGATAGTGACAACTCCATTACGCAACACAACTCTCGTCTGTACAAAAACCCTTAACCATAACATTTCAAATTTTACACTTCTTGAAAGTTGCTACAGTTTCAGGTCCGGAAACAGGGTTGTCCAAGGACATCGCACATCACAGGAATACAAAATTTATTCAACGTGGTGTCAGTTATGTTCAAAACGTGCCTGGATGCGATAACGGATGTCCTCCAGGCCTTCTAACAGAAACCTAGCATCGATTTAAAACATGCTTCGAAAATCACAAAGGTGTAACCAATTCTGTCTATAATGCGTGACACTCTGTAGATTACAGTTTCTTGATTGCCATATTGCTACTTCATGCGTCTTTACAATCTGCAAATGAGACATACCTGAGAGTAACAGATTTCAAAATAGGAATGTCCTGCTTTCAGATATGATTCCTATGTCATATTCGGAATGTGGGAAATTCCGAAAGAAACGCCCGCTCATCTATTCTTGTTTTTCCGCAGGCCGTCCCGGCACGGATTACCCTGTTCTATCAGCTGTACCATACACAAATTTTTACTGTGACTCGCAACCATATCCCGGTTTCTTCGCTGACATGGAAACAAGGTGTCAAGCTTGGCACTACTGTGACATTGATGGTCGCCAAGCGACGTTCCTCTGTCCCAATGGCACCCAGTTCTCCCAAGCAGTTTTTGTGTGCGACTGGTGGTTCAACGTGAGGTGTGACCTCAGCTCCGCTTTATATGCAATTAACAGCCGACTCTACGGGACACCTAGGGAGGACCCTACACGACCACACAGACTCATCACCAAAGAACTTCTACAAAACATATTCATATGAATGTGTGTGCTCAAAGCGTTTAACAGCGCTAGCAAATACATTCCTGCAGGTAAAAACACACTAGGTTAATAGTGAAGAAACGCCTATTCCATTAATTCGACTCCAGAAAGTGATAAAAACGCATGCTCTTAAGGACCAACACTGAGTAGAATAAGTTGCGGGTTACTGCCAAGAAAACAATGACAAGCCGAGTTTCCTTTGGCGAAGAGGATTAACTGAATCCATTCTGTGGTTTTGGCAGATAAAAAAATGACGACTCGGAATACGAATGAAAAGTTATGTTTACGCTTCATAACACCGAACTTTCATGTCAGGAAATGGAAAGTGTATTTAAGCATCAGGAACCCAGCACACTTTATCAGTATTTTAATGATACGAAACCGGGGAGGCTGAAATAAGGCACGTCAGTGCGCATCTGCAATGCTACTACATATGGCGGACTGCTACAGCTGCGTCCCCGTACTTCCAAATGTAGATGTCACCTCAACACAGCCGCAAGGGAAAAGAAAGTTGACGGTTGGTTTTACTTAAAAACCAGCACAAAAATATGTACGTGGAGTTCATTCTATCTAGTCAAGTGCATCACCACTGAAAGAATAAACGTGGTTAAGAGTACTGGCTGATCCAATGTGTTAAATTTGAGTAACGTTTCAATGGACAGGTCATAAAACGCTCAGATGATTATGAATGTTGTATACTTGTAGGTAACGAGAGGACTGGAAATAGGTGATCGCCTTTTCAAGGTACTATCCCAGAATTCGTCTTGAAGAACTGAAGAAAACACTACAAGTACAGTGGCCCTTCCCAACTTGTTATATTCGAAGAGGTTTATTATTACAGGGTGTACATATCTGCTTAAGAACTTATTATCCTCAATTATACTGCTAATCGGCAGCAATGAAACGCAAAGTCCATATATTGCATTAATGCTTTTAGAGTTTTAAAGCTGTAACATATTCAAAATTTTCATAAATGTACTGTAATCACGATTTTTCCAGATATAATAAATTTCCCTATAATTCTGAAATTCCTTATGAGATCGATTTTAACTATGTAACTCAGTACTGTACACGGCGTCTGATCAGGAAGCTGCGGAACTGATTTTGGGGCATGCGAGGAGCCTCTGGTCCAAGGAGTTAAATCCAATTAATTTCGTTTCTGGAGGGCGCTCAATTTCCGAGTCAAACACTGCCCGCATTTCGGCACTTCCAGAAATTAGTTTCCTTTCACGATGCTTTTGAGTTTCGGGACCCAAACCCAGGAAAGCGATGGGTCGCCAGGGACTCAGATACCTATGAAGAAGAGTGTCCAGTAATAGCACTGTAGTGCCTGTGGATGAACTTGTGCCTAAACACCCATCAATCCCATACGCCGAGCTAAAATCGTCTGGAACCTGTTGCAGACAGATGCTTGCCTCAACTGCTAGTTCGCCAAATGTCACTTCCTCATTAACAATAGCGGCTGATTCCTCAATGTGCGAATCCTGCGTGGTCATCATTGGAATTCCGACCTTAATAAACAACGCAAATGTTTCCAACCTGTTGAATTTCATCCCTGAAGTATAGCAACATTATCTGTGGGTTTCTAGGCCGTCTTCCTAAGATTCCTAAAATCTGACGAAAATATTTCCCTTTCTGAAGAAAGCAGTCTTCTGGGATTTGGCACCGTGTATTTGGCAGACTGTGTCTGCTTTTACCGGTTCTCACGGTCTCTTCGCTTGCAGATTTCTTATATTTTTTCTTCTACCCTGAAGATGGAGGTGATACGTTCCCCGAAACGTCGGTTAACACCACATATACACGGTGCCAAATCCCAGAAGACTGCTTTCTTCATAGTCACCGCCGTGAAAGCCTCAAATCTTACATTTCCCTTTCTCTTAACAACGCAACACATCAACCCGACACACATACACAAACACAATACTTGACTGATGACGAAAACAATTCCGAATCCGCGTGTAACAAATTCAATCCCTCAACGATTTAATCAGATCTCACACTTTGAGAATGTGCCTAACTTCATACAGAGGCAGATTTAAAACTAACGAATGATTTTCAAGAATTTTTGAACAACCCACATGTCACACCACTTCATCTCTATAAAATGTTTTCGGTTGGACCCTCTGCTACATATTCTTGCCCAACTTCATTCCACGACTGACGATCATTTTGGAAGAAAATTGATCAGTGCTGATCTCGGGCTGTTCCGGTATATGCTGATCGACCTGCCTGTTAGCTTCAACACGTTTCAATACATGGCATTCCCGAACTTGTCCACCCTCCTCTTCATCTTTCTACTCATTCATGAACATTCTTTTGGCTCACGCAGTTACAAGCAGACTGTAATTATTAATTAAATCCATCTATTTCAATAATCTCTGACTACAAAAAACGAATCAATGTTACACGAGGTAAGGTAAAGGTAAAATTGTCCCTGCGCTTAACTAATTATGCACTACGCCATGAAGGCGTATAGATCCGCCTCGGCACTAATCGGAGGTGAGCGGTCAGCTTCACGCCCTGGCCGCTTTACCACCGGGCAAAGAGCCGCCGCTGCCTGTTGGATAGGAAGGTGGGTGGGTCCAAGAGCCGGTCTGGACGACGTGGAGAGGAGAAAAATCCTACTCATACCATGAATCGAACTCCGATCCCTCGGCCGTCCAGCTAGTAGCCAGTCGTTATACATACTGCGCTATCCCGGCTCCTTCAAAGATTGTTTTTCATTGTATATTCTATTAATTAAGCTGCCACGATAAACGCGTCACGACATTATCACTACTCAAAAGACGACAAAATCCGGTAAGGTACAACCGCGACAAGGTTCATATTTTGGATGTGACGTTCTCACAGCGGTTACTATGAGTACCATTTTCCGGGATGAGAGGCCGTGTAATCCAGTACAAGTTCAACAACATTTCGGGGAGGCGTACTGCCTCCATCTCCAGGAACGATCGAAGCAAGCAGGAAGCTATGCTTCCGTGAACCTGTACCGGGCTACACGGCGTCGCATCTCAGAAGATAGTACTCTTCAAGGTTCATACCGTTTATGTCATATTTTTCTGCACTTCCAACATCACTTCTCGGGTAAACTAAAATTCCCTTTACTTTTTTACTTTCTCTCGCACTAAAACACAACTGTATGTGGTGTTTTATAAGGAAGTAACATGGTGGACGAAATTACTCAATAGGGGTTTCATAATTTGCATTGTTCACGAAAACTCTACTAAGACGATCAAATGAAAAAAATGGGCAAAACATGAGAATGCAAATGGGAAGACGAGAAATGTATATGAAATATAAGTTGAAAAGGGAGGAGACCACTTAGACAAACAGGGTGTGGGGATGTGCACTGGATTCGACCAGCTGAACACGGGGTCCAGTTGTGAGTTCTTTTGATCACCATCATGAACTTTCGGGTTATATAAAAGGCAAGGAATTTCTTAACCAGCTAGTTATTATCAACTTCCGTGGATGTATACATACTATACCAATAAATCTACGACGTATAAAATAAATCCTTAAGCCAAATGCATGTTCTATAACGTACAGTCATCTCACCTACATTCCCCCTTTTAAGTAGGGGAACATCATGTTAAAATCAAATATCTATAACTATCAGTTGCGGCACCTGATGCAAAGTAAAGTCAAGCTGTCCCTGTAACATGCCGTGAAGGCCCATAGGGTTGTCAGTCGTTCGGGGTCCCACATTATCTAGACAATCGATTCAAAGATGGCGGTAAGGTTGTCAGCCTTACGCGCCGGCCGCGCTTTACTCCCCAGGAAAATTATTTAATTAATTCCTGGTACTCATTTCTGTTAGAGGCTGAGTCTACCCCATGGCCATAGTGCGGCTGGAAGGATTATGTCAATTGAAAAAAAATCCAATGACCTCATCGGGATTTGAACCTGCGACCTTCGGCTTGTAGCATAGTGCCTCAACCAACAATGCAAAGGCGATTTTAAATTATTTTTCTGTTAAAATAAAATTGCCTGTGACATCCCTATCAGTAAAGTGGCCGGCTAGAGCGGAGGGGCTGCATTCGATTCGCGCCGAGGCATGTACGTATATTCTTCCTCCTTATATGTACGTCCAGAATAGATCTGACAGTCACCGAGCAGCATCTCTTACGAATATCCGGGGATCGTTTCCTGAAGGTAAGAAGGTAAAAATAAGTTTCTTACGAAATGTCACAAAGGGCCTCCGACATTGACGGATTCTCTGGACAAACAAGCTAAGCTAAAGACTGGGAACAACAGTAACAAATCCAAACCTGTTTCAAGAGGAATATAACAGGAGACTGAATTCGGGTAATGCTTGTTACCATTCAGTGCACAACCTCTTTTGTCTTCTCGTCTGCTGTCTAAAAGCATAAAAATTAGAATACACAAAACTATAATTTCGTCCGTGGCTCTGTATGGGTGCGAAACTTGGTCTCTGACATAACGGGAGGAACACAGACTGAGGGTGTTTAAGAACAGGGTACTGAGATTATTTGAACCGAAAAGAGATGAAGTGACAGGAGGTTGAAGATAACTGTATGAGGAGCTTCATAACGTGTACTCTTCTCCAAGTATAATTAGAATGATCAAGTCAAGGAGGATGAAATGGACGAATGGCGGAAGAGAAATGTATATAGGATATTGGTGGGAAAGCCAGAAGGAAAGAGACCACTAGAAAGACTAAGATGTAGGTGGGTGAACAATGTTAAACTGGATCTTGGAGAGACAGGATAGGGTGGTATGGAGTGGATCCATCTGGCTCAGGATAGGGACCAGTGGAAGGCTCTTGTGAACACGGTAATCAACCTCCGGGATTCATAAAATGCTGGGAAATCCTTGAGTAGCTGCACAATTTGCGGCTTTTGAAGAAGGGCTCAGCTCCATGAAGTTAGTTAAGTTTAGTTACTTAGTTAAGATGACATAAATGCAGCAGTTTCATATATCTGCAGGAGGGTGCTCTGAGTTCAGGGAGGTCACATGTCATTAACTACTGTTTTCCAAAAACACTGTCACAAAACACAGGAGAATAAACACTGTTAATTCATATCAGAATTCCGCTCTGTGCGATATTCTGCATTGGTGTAAAAATGGGGTTGTTGGGTATGTGAACAAACACAGAATAAGGCCCAATGACGATGAGGCAGACAGCAGCTCATATGCTGTTACAAAACGTGAGCACATATGTGCAATAAGCACTAATTAGCTCACAAAATCTGTGTATCTGCTTAGGTGCTGTCATCTGCAGAGAAAAGCGAAAATGGCACGTGCTCTTCAATGAAGATTCAATTTTCACAGATTGTGTTCTTCCGGGCTTTGGCACCGCGAAGTCTAGCAGTGGTTACCAACGTTCGAGAGGAAACAGCTGCCTTAATCTTTAGCATGAATTTTCAGTTTTTTGCAGTTTATTTTAGAACTGTTACCTGAAATTACAGGGTGTCAAATGTATGTTGATTAGTGGATACTCATTGAAAAGAATGTGGAATGAAGCGACTGTGGCCAATCGAAGTGCTATCACGGAATATGCTTGGAAGAAAAGAACAAAACCAAGAAACACCTCATCTAGGATAACCGGTGTTCCAGCCGAGATCTGAAATGAACACCTATCGAATATAAGCCTGATGCGCTACCGCTACACAAACCTGCTCGCTGCTTTCAGGTGTTACTCACATTCCTCAACAAGCGACCCACTTCCATTTCTTTGAAGCTAGATGGCAATGCATGTTATACACGATGCAGTTCTGTCGGATGAAGCTAGATGGCAATGCATGTTATACACGATGCAGTTCTGTCGGATAAAACTAGATGGCAATGCTTGCTAGAAAGAAGCCATACTTACTGTCATTCTTACATACGCACGAATAAAAGCTGCAAAATGTATGGTACAACCACGTAAAGTATGTGCAATACGTAGCAGATCCACAGCCACTCGAAACAAGCCCACAGCCGACACGCAGTGAAGATGTAGACGGGAGTGGAAGCATAGCTCCATTATTCTTAACCTCAGCACTAGATGGAGGTGAGCGGTCGGCTTCAACCCGCGCTTCGCCGGTAAACAACCCATGGTACCCATTTTATAGGAAGCTGGGTGGGCCCCATAGGCGGTCTGGACGTTATGGAGAAGAGAAAAATCTCTGCCAGAAATCAAACACCAACTTCTCGGACGTGCAGCTCGTAGCTTTGCCGCCATACCGACTGAGCCATCTCGGCTCTCCTATTGTGGCAATGAATTGTGTACAAACAGAATTACGGCTTGATACAGTTACATCAACGTGGCACTACAGAACACCTGACTAGGGGCTCACACGGATTCAATTTATCTGTAAAGACAAATTTCAGCGTGTCTCCCGGACATAGACGGTCTGCGGAACTGTTCTCAGTAAAATCCGAATCCTCATGAAATTTTATGTGACATAAATATCAACGTTTATAAGGCAACTGCTGCGATGTCGTTTAGTTTCCGAGTTCTCCAAAAATAAGACGGAAATAAGATGTTCCAGGAAGTACCGATCTTCATCATCTTATAACATTTCCACTTATTTCCATTTATCAAATTAATGTGAGGAACACGGGCACTCTTAGACGCTTCACTGTCCTCACGATTTCATCTTTATGACAGAAACAGTTGCAATAATAGCTTGTAAATATAATTTCAAGGTCATTAGCTGTATTTAGTAAAAAGTGCCAGTTCATGTACACAAGGAAACTGAAATGAACAGCAGAGAGAAATATGCATCAATTTCTGTGTAGTGTGCAAAGGGGCAGTGAGTTCTGACAGCAATACAAACTGTGTGTTCAGACAGGTTTGCGAAGAAACATATGAGCAGAAATCCGAGCGTGTATGAGAGCTTTTGTATAGCACTGCGTGATCGTGTTCCTTTTTGTGCAGAAGAATGGTCTTAAAGTCCTTGAAACACGGAAACGCCTTTCATTTTCAGAAGCATTACGGAACCTTTCATCCTCGGCACGCGAACAGATGTCTTTAGATCTACATTTTCTTGACCTCGGCACTACCTGGAGGTGTGGTCAGCTTCACGACCCGGCCGCTCTACCCCCGGGGAAGGGACCCCTGGTACCCACTGGATAAGAGGCTGAGTGAGCCCCCGAGCCGGTCTGGACGACGCTGAGAAAATTCTTGACCCTACGGGACTCGACCTCCGACCCCTCCGTCGTCCAGCCCGTAACCAGTCGCTATTCCAACTACGCTATCCATTCTCCGATACGCCTTCATGGCGTAGTGCTTAATTCGTTAAGTACAGGGACAACTTTACCGTTTTACAAGAACAGAACTGGAGCGTCCTGCACAGGGCAAGGCCGTACGCTGTTCCTGATGACGATAAAATGGAAGCAAACACGACAGGCAAACAACGGGCGACAAGCGGAAAGCGTATTTATGTGTGTACTTATTCTTGGCTTACTTAATGACATTTTCAATGCCTCAGATTATATGGTGTTGAATGGTAGGATATTAGCTGAGTAATGGATTAGGAAAACAACGTGGAACGAAGCGACCGTGACCGAATTTAAGGTAGAATCCGAAGACTGAGGAAAACCACGAACAATTTCAGTCAGCATAGCAAATTTCCGAGCTCAGATTTGAAACGGGGCTCTCTCGAATACAAAGGCGTGCTAATAACCTGATCGCTATGTGAGGATTAGTTAACACTGAACCATCTTCTATGTTACACATGAAAACCATGCCTTTGCTTCAAAACGGGAATTTAACTTCGCAATTTATAACAGTGCTTCTTTTTTGATCCGTCTTACTGGAAATTTAACTTAAACTTTAAACTGCATTCTTCTTGTACACGAAATCCAGTAATACTTGAAGCGACAATGCCATTTTTCCTGTCCGATATTTTGATGTCAATTCTGTCCTTCATTAAAGTCTTCTTCAAATTCACAATGAAAAACCTTATATCATCTATTAAAATCTTCACTCCGCGAATTTTCTTCATGAGTGAAGTGTCAGAATACACGAGTCATGTTGCAGCATAACACACTTCATAACCAACAGTCAGTCATTGTCCAAATGGATTAAAAACACTGAAGCTAATAGTCTCCAATGCAGAAATGAGGACATTTTTGGGGCCTGCCACCAATTCGACTTCTTTACGTTACTTCCCTCGATTTATAAGGACCGACTGGGTTACAGTATCCTTGATATCTGTGTGCCTGCCTATTATTATTATTACTATTATTATTAGAGGGGGTGGGTTTCCCCATGCACTTAGACCAGTTATTGGGTCCATTGTGCGTCCCCCTTTAATTTCTACTGTCCCCATACCCTACCGGTACTGGTGCGTACTATCAGCCCCGTTCAGCCAACGAGGTCGGCCGTCGGTACCTGATATTTCCCCCATCTACCAGAGGCGTTGGAAACTACTTGGGCGGGAAATTGTTGGCTAATTTCGCTCAGAGGTCTTCTAGAGACATGAGGTTCTTTTACGTGCCGTAAATCTACGACACGGGACCCACGGCTTAAAGTCCCTCCCGGAGGACTTGTTCCCTGAATTTTTCCGCCCCTTTAAAAATTCCACGACCTCCGCCGGGTTTGAACCCGCGTACCTTGAGTTATGAGATGGGAACGTTAATCCTAGACTACGGAGGCCGCTGTGTGCCTGCCTAAGTCCCCCGAATAATATGTGATATCTGATGAGACCTCATATGAACACAATGTCTGAGAGGCCACTTAACCCGTGCATTTTGTAGCTTATGGCCTTTACTTCAAAAATAAAAAACAGCCGGCAGTATCATAACGCCCGTGTGTATATCCAGTCTCTGAACTTTTCAGAATTTAAGAATTTTCATGAAAATATAACATCGTTCTATTATAGACAAACACATCTGCAGTTTTCAGGTGTGTTCGCAATCCTGCAAAGCGCCTACTAATTCCTTTCGTCCGTCTGTGTGCATAAATGATTCGAGGTACACTGAAGGGATTTTCATGAAATATCATACTGGTGAGTTCCAATACAATTCGTCGAATTTCCAGTTCATGTTACAATCACAACAATAATGGATATTCCCATATTTTTAACTGAAACGGTAAAGTATTTGTGCTTAATTACGCATTACGCAATGAGAGCGTATGAGGAAGAGGAGGTATAACTCCACATATTCTCAACTTGGGCACTAGTTTGGGGTGAAAAGTCAGCTTCTGGCACTGGTTACTATACCGCAGGGAGAAGGCTCTCGGTACCCATCTGATGGCAGGCTGGTTGAGCCCCACAGCGTGTCCGAACTTTGCGGTGGCAAGAAAAAATCTCTGCCATTCCCAGGAATCGAACCTCGATCGTCCAGCCCGCAGCCTACTCACAACGGCGATTATAAAGAAATGATCGAAAATGTATGGCCGGCGTATGTACTTGGCGATCACCCTATGCCTATCGAATCTGATCCAGAACCACTGAAGCATACACAGACTCGCCTTTTTCTTTGGCACTTAAGTGCGGGTACATGTAAGGCAACTTCGATTTCAGGAACAAATCGTACGCGTCACAAGGACAATCAGTTGCCTTTCTCCAGTCAGCCAGTTGAAGGCCAATTAGAATGTCCTAAGCGCCAATACTAACATAAGTTCCACATCGCTCTGATAACGTAACGAGTACGTCGATTATATCTCTTCCGCATTAATTGGGCATCGTAACAACACAACACACGACAAGGAGTTCAGTTCAGAGCTCAACTCATAAAGCATATTTTTCTGTTACAGGCATTTATAGTCCTATAGACCTCTCCTCATCATCATACTCAGGTGAAGAATTTACTGGCGAGCGAGACGTGATCTGCATTTACAGTTGGTGAGCCACCGTGGTCATCATCCATTCTGTGGTGACCTCTGCGTGACCATCAACATTTCTCGTCTCTACGTCAATCTGTAGGATATAACCTCACAAGTAGATCCTAAGGGGTTCTGACAACGGAGAATAACACTCAGAACTACTGGGTTTTTGGACTTCGTCCATCATTCGGTATTCTAGAAACTAGAGAATTTAACGTTTCGAGGTAAGTGACTGAGGTTAGCTCTTTCTACGGGACCCAAGAGAGTAGGTCTCCCCCCCCCCACTTGAGGACGGAAACAGATCCAGTTTCCGAAACGTTGTGTTCTCTAGTTTTTAGAATACCGGGCGACGGACAAAGTCTAAAATTCCAGTAATTCTAAGCATAACCTCACATTTTCGCATCGTGGCCATGCTTGTAATTGTAAACTTGCGAACGAAGTATCATACATGATGTACAAGTACATTTACGGCCTATTGTCGCACCAAATATCACACAAGAATCTCCAACACCATCAAACCAGACACCACAGGAAATGTCCACACGGCTGCAATGCTGTCATTTCGCGTTTTATAACATACGAGTATATGCCAATAAAAAATAAAAACTACATATTTTTAGAAGATATATTACCGTATATAATTTTCTGACCTTAAATTAAACTGTGATATCGTCGAGCGAGCGTCACAGTTCGTGCGACAGTCACAGCAAAAAGTTTTAAAAAATTCAAACTTGGGACGGTATCAAATGGCATAACGTACCATCCCAAGGTTCGAGAAAATCGGTCAACTGGTTCACAAGTCCGCTTCCTGCGCTTGTAAAAAGGAAAGCGGGCTAAAACTAGGGTCTACGTAGTTTAACATGAGGCAATGCCGGGATCATGACTGCCGAGATGTAGTTTAGTTCGGCCAAGTGGAAGCTAAAGCACATTTAAAGAGACGGCAACCACCTCGTCAAGTTCCTACTTTACACGGCCGTGACTATGAAAAGTATGATCTTCCGTACGGTGTGGTACGCGTTCACTGACGTTCGTCCTAAACGTGAGTAATTTCTACCAGAGTGCGTAACATCACGTCCTAGAAAATAACATTCTTCCTACTGTACAATATGATCCTTCCTACTCACGCCTAAGCCGATTCTGTTTCGATCGCACGTTTTACGTTTTTTGGAAAGGATTACGAAAATTTGTTCCCAAATGGGAAGACTGGGATTAAATGTGTTAATTTCATCTAATTCATCCGAATGTTCAAAATTCGGGTCTAACATCAAAGAATATACACAGTATCTCCGTTATAAAAATAACTGCTCAATGACATTTAGGAAAGTCAAATCTGTTTATTCTGAGAACAATTAAAACCGTAGGCTACATACACATGTACAAGCTGTGGGTAAAATTCCGTGTTACTGAACGACAAACTACTGGCACACGTAATTACCACAACGCGTTAACGAGGTACAGGAAGACTTCTTAAATTAGGAAGTAAATACGAGGTTTCATTTCACTATGCGATACTACGTCTGTTCACATCATTAAGCAACCTCCCACTACAGAGCCACAAGTAATTAAATTGAATGCAAGCACCTAATATGACAGAGCTGAAAGAGATATATTTTGTTCACACCCAATGTTTTCGTACAAAAGAATGAAAATGAAAGCGTGAAACCAACTACACAGTCAAATATGCAATTAGATTGTCTCTGAACTTAATAACATCTTACGGTTATTAAGGAACTGGTTTTCTCTAGAGCAAAAGGAAAACAGTTTTATGTTAAATTTTTGTTATCAATTGAATTACATAACTGTTCATCGTCAGGAACATGGTATTATTCAAAACCAAATATTAGACGCCTATGTAGCGAATGATAAAACCAAGTGGTGGTCGTGGTGGTAGTAACAGCAGCAGCGCATTAATAGGTGCATCAGCTGGTTACGCTTATCATGCCTACATACCGTTAAAAGTATAACATTATATTGCTAAGTTCAGATAAAATATATGTGAATCTAAAGGGTTCTGATGATGGTGTGCAACATTCAGAATTATTGGGTTTTCGGACTTCCTCCGACGTCCGGTATTCTAGAAGCTAGAAAACACAACATTTCGGAAACTGGATCTGTTGTGATTTTTCTTAGTTATTTAGAATCCGGGACGATGGACAAAGTCCGAAAACCCAGCATATTTGTGACTTGTTTTGGGGTTTGCTTTATAGCAGCCATGTCCAACGCGTCTATCGCGGGACGATATTTGGTCGATCTCATAGGCCTACAAGGAAAGTATACCTGAAAAGTATGTAAATTAACTTGCAATATAATATGATTATATTCAGATTTTGAAGGGAAAATACATATTAGCCATTCCTATTTTTCTGTTCTTATGCAGCTTACGTGAAAATTGCTTTACACTTGTGTTACGTGAACTGCGGGGAACTCCCTACTCTATCCTTATCACGTGAACTCTTATTTCCTCACTCGTCGTCAGCCGCATGTGTTCTGATGCAAGAGTGATCGACAGAACGTGTGGTTCACTTCCGTTCCCTCCCATCAGTCAACTGTGAATCCCCGTACGTTGAACTAACAAGTGAGACGTATTATTATATTAGCTGTTAGTGGAGAAAAATAAGAAAGAGATCATAGCTGCTATTCAAGATCTTCAATTGTCAAGAAACACCACTGTGCGGCGAATAGAAACGATGTGTGGAAACATAACTGAACAGTTGCTGAAAGATGTTTCCAATTGTGTTGCTTTCTCCCTCCAACTGGATGAATCTACAGACATAGCCAGTTACTAGGTGTTTTTACAACAAACATCATGTGTCGTGTTATTTTTACCAATATTTTTGCTTAAAGCGAGGTACGACGATAGGAGGGGGTGGTAGATCACTGGCAGTTTTGACACCAAAAAGTCGATCATAACCTGTTCGAAGTTGGACATGTCTGCTCTATAGCATTACTTGTCCCCTTTCAGCTTAGGTTGGCATACTTAGGTATGATGTTTTTGTTTTGACATGTTCGATTGAACCATATATTTGCATTGGTTCTTAGTAGTTTCCTTTTCGTATTGATGTATTGATTTACCAGTTTATCTTGTCTAGCTTCAATGAATTTGATTTGTTTCAATCTGGTCCGACACACTAACAATATCATGAAAAGTTAAACAGTTCCGTCTAGTGTGACTGGTGAACATTTTTCTTATTTCAATTATCTATGCCCTAACATGTTTCGGTCTTCAGAGACCATCATCAGAGGGACACCTTTACATCAATACAGTTGGAAGTCTCCCATTTTCCGATTATTTCTCTCGGGCTGTCACTCAACACAATCACTAATTCACTGACACATGCACTGTAGAGTGTAAAGAAACGGAAGAACACGCAGTGTTGCTAACTGATAATCTTTCAATGTAGCCTACAATCTATTAGAGTTTTCATTATTTTGTTCACCCCCTGTATATTTTCCAAATACCATATTAGCGAACGTTCGTCTGAAAACTTAACCTATATTTACTGAAGATAAAAATATTTTTGTTTTACTGCCTTATGTGTCCTAAACTGAACTCTCATGACGACTGGAATGTGTAACGCACAAGTCTGACGTTTATTCATTATTTATTTTTACTTATTTAACAACGATGTCAGAAGATCTCACTAGAACCCCGAATGGTAGGGCGACTACTGAAGAATAAAGCGGAAATGGTGTGGAAAGAAGCGTTCGAGGGGTAATTTGAGGTACTATCTTGGCATTTTGCAGGGTCTAAGGACAACCATGAAACCCACCAGTCATGATAGCAGACTTCCGTGTCGAGATTTGAACCCGGAACCTCCGCATACGAAAGGATGCTATACATTCGACCACGACACTGGTCCGCCATTCTTGAAGAAATAATTATAAACATATAATTTTTATATCGTATGTTCTTCAGTAGACATACACGATATTGAAAACGTTTCCAAGCAGAAGTAGTAGACCCTAATAGGATGTAGGCCTGCATTTCACGTCACACATAAACTTCTTGTACAATGAGCCGGTTTTGACAAAATCATCTAAAAATGAAGTATGTATGATACGGACCAAAACCAAATTCACTCGACACTTTTAGTATGAACCACCACACCAAATTTAATCGAAATTCCACCCACAGTTTAGAAAATCAAACACAGGCAGCCGGACGGAGAGACACGACCTCAGTCCCAGGTATCAACTTTCTGCATTCCAGGGCAATAAAACCAATGGAACAGCAGTCATTTCCTGAAGATGTCTGTTACGTCACAGACCGCATAACGATAGATGTAGTAACCCGACAAGACTTTTCCTACGTCTGGGGAAGCGAGAAAGGCGAACACAGGGAATGGCAGTAGCGCATTACCACACGTGTGCAGCGATTTAGAAAAGCATACCTACTACAAGTTCATATCCTCTGTACAGATGTCTTATGCGTTCCCTGCACGAACGACAGACATAAGCACATATTGGGAGCGAGAATGCCACAAAGTATTTAGGAACAGAGAAATCTAGGTGGCCACAACGTGCTGGGCATGCAGCTAAGATACAGACAATGGCCGCACAATTAATTCTGGCGAAGAAACGGAAAAGCCTGCTGGAAACACAACATTAAAGTGAACCTTGCGGATACTGGTGCTGAGGACGACAATCCGTTTTAATATTACTCATTTAAACCTGTCTCGGACGAGGTTTCTTTTTTCATTCATATTCCCAGAATGCAATTCTGTACGCATTTTCCATCTCTTTCATGTGTGCTACATGCCAAGCCCATATCATCCTCCTTGCATTAAGACTAATGCATTCACCAATTTAAATTACAACACTTACTTATTTAACAAAATATAAATAGTGACCCACTGTTATCATTTGGCTTGAAGTAGGGCGAATGCGCAAAAACAAATTTTCTCTCAGTGCTACAGCTTGTTCTGGTGTCTAGTAGATTTCAAATCTTGCATCACGATCTTCCTGGCTGTGATGCAGATGTGGGAATTTGTAATACACCCACACAAAGAAACAGAAATACCATATTCAAAGATACAATGAATGAAAGCAGATGACCTAAGATAACAATATACAGAATGTCCGGATGAAAGGTATCCAAAATAAAATCATTGTATCTCAGAAATAATTTATTATACACATTAATGGGAAATACCATTACAAAGGGAAACTATCAAAATGTTTTTCTGAGTATATAACTTTCTCAGTAAATTTAAATGTGGGCTCCCTTGATGGAACGACAAATATCCATACTTGAAGCATGTTTGGTGTTAAATCTGGCGACCTAGAAAGCCAAGCGATTGGTCCACCTCTGCCAATTCATATCCCAGCCATCTCTCTGTCCAGCTGATTCCTAACATGGTGGCAAAAATGTGGCGGCGTATGCGCGTAGGCCGGTATGAAAGAAAACGTTCAAAGTTTTCTTATCCGATGACATAAACCGGATACGTGTACGACAATTTGTTTCCGAGATCTACTTTTTTTTTATTTTGGATACCTTTCAAAGAGTAAGGGAAACACCGAGATGAAGCAGAGGGGATTTCGAGGCCGGTACTGGGGTACAATAAGAACAAATAAGTACTATAGGTAAGGTAAAAGGTAAAGCTGTCCCTGTGCTTAACTAATTAAGCACTACACCATGAAGGCGTATGGGGGAATGGATGAATAGATCAACATTTTCTTGACCTTGGATAAATACTACAGGGCTAAGTGTAAATCTTTCAGACGATGGAAACAACGAACATGAATTTAGTTTTGGACACTGTCGTCTTGAGTTTCCTTTTTTTTTTTAAGCACAAAGTTTCAGAAACTGCATCTGTTTTTATCCCTATGTGTAGGGGTGTGAACGTTCCTACTTATTTGGACCCACCCAATAATAGACTAGCTCTTTCTAACGGGCCCAACTAAGTAGGAATCAACAATCAAGTTCCTTCCGTCAAATGTGACACTTTTATAAGTTTTCCACCTCGTCACCACCTGCCTTACATGTTTCGGCTCACCACGGAGCCATCATCAGAGGCATTTATAGTAGAAAAAGAAATCACCAACACACAAAACTTCACTTTGTTAAAAATAGCCACGTTCCAGTTAATTAAAATAATTACAATAGTTAAAATTGCCGAGAGTGTCGGTTCACTAAAGGTTTTCCACACACCACGGTAGCTTTCTTATTTAATTCGTCGTTAATTCTGTAAAAATTATGTTTCGTTATTTGAAGTAAGAATTCTTAAAATTCCTAGAATTCTTTCCCGCTTGGCCCAGTCTTTTTTCTTCGGGATGTTGTTGACGTGTGTTGCCTGTCGGTTGTTGATGTTGCTTGTCTGTGTGTTGCGATGCTTGTGTGCTTCACACAAGCACATGCACACAAGCATCGCAACACACAGACAAGCAACATCAACAACCGACAGACAACACACGTCAACAACATCCCGAAGAAAAAAGACTGGGCCAAGCGGGAAAGAATTCTAGGAATTTTAAGAATTCTTACTTCAAATAACGAAACATAATTTTTACAGAATTAACGACGAATTAAATAAGAAAGCTACCGTGGTGTGTGGAAAACCTTTAGTGAACCGACACTCTCGGCAATTTTAACTATTGTAATTATTTTAATTAACTGGAACGTGGCTATTTTTAACAAAGTGAAGTTTTGTGTGTTGGTGATTTCTTTTTCTACTATAAATGCCTCTGATGATGGCTCCGTGGTGAGCCGAAACATGTAAGGCAGGTGGTGACGAGGTGGAAAACTTATAAAAGTGTCACATTTGACGGAAGGAACTTGATTGTTAATTTGTTAGTGTGACGGACCAGAATGAAAGACCTTAAACTTAAGTAGGAATCTTTTCTACCTTGCAACTGACGACGGATACGGATCCAGTTTCCGAAATACCGCGTTTGGAAAAGCCAAAGGTGTTTATTAAATACTACACAATAATCTCACAGAACAGGTAACTGAACAAACCATTTCCATATACAAATTACCGTATTTACGCATGTATAGGCCGCAGCACAATTTTCAGACAGAAATTATAGAAAAAATAATTTTCTTGGAATATTATTTCAGGAGTAGAACACCCTGTATCACTAATTATGAATACAATTTTTTTTAAATGAAGTGTGATTTCGAATATTTCGAATATAAGCCGCACTCCAGTTTTCCTCTTGAATTTTTGGCAAAAAATTTGCGGCCTATACATGCGTAAATACGGTAATTTCAAGAACCACACGAGGCAAGCAAACAACAAAACTTGTAGTTTGGAATCCTCAGAAAAGAGAAACTTTTAACATCAAATTTTAAAACTGTACGGAAAGGTTAAAGGTATGAGTAATCACCTAGCTACTGTACACAAGCGAAGTCGGTGACATCTGAATCAACGAGTTTCTTGTACGTAACACAGAAATGCCGAGGGTATTAGAGTTTCACCATGTCTACTCAACACTTGTGACACTTCCCACTCGAAAGTCAACATATCACGGTTCAGCGTAATAAATTTTAACCATGTACACTCGCATATTTAACAACACACCGTTTCTCCACAGTCACAAGCAATTAAGAAAACACGGGCAAATATTCCTCAAACTTCTAGCAACGTGTTTCCCAAAAGTTACGGAAACCTTGTTTCTTAGAGAGAACGGAATACGAGAAACTTCATTTACGCGTTTTATCCTGTTACCTCCACTACGTGTCCACCTTTCTTCTTCCAGGTACTTGACCTAATCTTCCCTGCGTTTCACGTTTCATAAAATATTTCATTTCTGAAAGAAAAGGATGATAGCGTAAAAGCAGATTTCGAACAGGCACTGTATTAAATAGGGCGTAGCACATCAATAAAACGAAAACAACACCGCCCATATATACAATACTGATATATACGCGGAAAGAAACCATGATTACACAGTTTCTCTCTGGAGCCACCCTTAACAATCAGCGTGCTCCCAAATTATTTGGGAGCTATGCTCTAGGATGGAGAGCGCAGGAGCTTCTCACTGGTCGGTATAACGAATTTTATTTCTGGGAGGCAGTTTTGTCCTGGATAACCTATCTCTGCAGTTTAGGTCTCCTTGAACAACCACCTACTCAAGATAACCTCCGCCTTTCAAGGAACTTAGTTTATAACCACTGTTTACAACAGCTCTCAACTGGATCCTATTCTGAACCAGTTCAATTCACTCATCACCTTCACAATCTCATTATCATCCTTCCTTATTCAATTGCCGCAAAATATATCAGGAGAAGAGCCCTCTGCTACTTCCCGTATCACTCTGCTGCTCTTACCAGAACCCCCTGCTTCATGATCAACGACGCCCGACTGCCGATTTCTGTAAACTACTTCTGCGTGTTCTATCCCTTGGTGGGGTTAAGAAAACGAATCACATGATCCAAATAAAACGCAGACACCATTCTTTGGCACATTAACCTACAGGTCGCTCGAACACCATGCGCCTCTGTTATATAGCTCGTGGTTCAAGACGTGCAAAAGTGGCGGTATAGAGACTGGCTATGGCATGGACAACTCAGGGGTCGGAGTTCAAGACTCGGTAGGGTCAAGAGTTTTCTTTTCTCCACGTCGTCCAGACCGGCTCTGAGGCCTATCCAGCCTCCTATTCAATGGGTATCGGGGGCGCTTTCTCCGGGGGTAAAGCGGCCGGGGAGTGAAGCTGACCACTCACCTCCAACTAGTGATGAGGTGAAGAAAATATGGATCTATACATCCACGCCCCCATACGCCTTCATGGAGTAGTAAAATAAAAATAATAATCAGAAGGGTGCTATGGAATTAGGCAGCCTTGCTTGCATCGATGTAAAATAATTCTTTCGCAGCAGAACCCGAAGTTTCAACACCTTTAATTCCAAAACGTAGCAACGAACACTATCCTGAAGCAGTCCAGTCTGCAAAACCTATTTCCAGAAGTCCCGTGTTGCCCTTCTGGCTGCTATTCGGTCATCCATGTGGCCTCTTTTTCAGGGGTTTCCCCCCCACCTGAATGACACAATCGCTTATAGAAGCTCGACTGGATCCCACGTAAAACAGAGGCTATACTGTACAGACAAGAATTCAAATCAAAGTTTACTGTACACTCCAAACACAAAGTTTCACCAAACGACGGTACCAATGAAATATGAGGCAGGGCTGATGAATATGCGAACACCATTCCACTACAGTTCGTTAATTCTATGAACCTGTTCAAATGTAGCATAACTAGTTATACATGCGCCGTCAGCCTTAACGACAACATAAATGTTGCGTCCCGCAACAGCGTGTACCAAGGACGTTTATGAATGACAAGTGGCAAGTGACATTTTCAAGAATTTTCAAGTCATATAATACGGGGTCTAACCACCTGAGGGAGGCAGGAAGATGAAAGCTAGAAGTACATACATGTTGGTCTAGGTTAGCTCTGATGGAGAAGGGCACTTTCACACACACATGAACATTGGGGTGGAGGTGGTGGTGCTGCAGGAACTTTCTCGTTCCTCCTCAGTCAGTTGCCTGTCGACATCCAACTACAGTGGACGCCACTTGACACAGACCGCTGAAGCTGAAGAGATGGGGGCCTACACAGCGATACTCGTGCTCGGTAAGTTACAACACAGGATATGTCCACAGCGGATACACTTTCTCAAAGCTCTAACTATGGGCAGCATGTGTAAAATAGCACAATCTCTTTCCTCGAAGGAAGGCCCAGTTTCAATCCGAAACAATTTCTTCTTAAAGCCCAAAAGTTTATATTCATACTGATCACTCCATGAGAAACACTACCCGTTTCCTTGTTCTTCTTCCTCTTTACTTTTATATTGTACTTATTTTAATAAGTATGGTCCACTTCAAGTGAATCATAATTACACGAATGTGCGCGCGCATGTACGTGAAAAAAACCAGAAACGCCACAGACGTTAGTAAGTGTGACTTCGTTTGGAAATAAAAACTTACAAATCGAAGCAACAGACGAATTTACAGTACAGGTCCATCTCGTATAAATCATTCAAAGGTGTAAAGAAACTTAATTAAATGGGAACAATTATAAAACAAATTTATGTTATATTCATGATGCAGTTAAGAGTAGGTTAAATTTCAGGACTGCTAATACTATCAGGGCCGATTCCTTCATCATCCAGTCTCCTATCTAAACATTATCACCAAACAATTTTTAAGAATTACACCATAAAGAAGCATGGGAGGTGAATGGTTAGCTTCAAGCTCCTGCCGCTTTACTTTTGGAACGCTTCACCTGCACCAGTATAGAAAAGGTTCACTAGAAACTCAGTTTGGATTAACGAAATCTTTATTTCAGTTCCTGTTCATGAGCATTTTTGATTAGTTTAAAATTCTCAATGCACAAACTCGCAGAATTTCTGAAACAAACCATTTAAATCTTGGATTTCTAAACTGTAACGGGGTCACAATAAATCGACTACCATATTATTTAACTCGCTTCTCTTACGCATGCGTTCTGATATGACGCAGAAACAAATCACTGATGCAGCTTAAATGCTATGGTACATTAGTATTTACGAAACGGAAACATACCATAGACAGGTTTACAGTGGCAATGAGTTCGAGTCCTCTCTGGACCTTCCAATGAACTATTGCCCACACATGAAATCCGACCGGCTAATCAACATTAGGGGTCGCCGACTTCTTTTGGCGTGACGGGCACCTAAGAGACGCTCACGGAGCACAAATCGACAGAAGCTGGCTACCATCGGGGAACAATTAAGAAACTGTATTTTAAAATTGTTTCCGGGCACCCAAAAACCTTTCCTGGGGCATCACGTGTCAGCGGGCATATGACTGGCGATCCCTGGTCCAACATTAAGTGGAATAGGAACGGGTGACGTAAGGGAAACGAGAATACGCAGATATGGGGGAAATGACTGTCAAAAATTCGGTTAACAAACTTGGAATTCAAATGCTGATCCTAATTTCTCATTATGAAGTAACATGTTCGTCTTCCGAGTGTCCGTTTACAAATGTTTATTATCACAGTTGAAACTCGCCCTTTGAATGTACATATAACGAATTTCCTGGAGAGCAAACTTACGACTTAGAGAATTTTAGATATAAACTGAACTGGCATAAAAACAACTCCATGAGCCGAAATAAGACATTATTCTTGGAGAGCGCCCAGGATTTTCGTGAAGTTTCGCAAACTCAAAAATACACGTATGTACAAAGTTAACGTGGTGCAGAATACTGCATTCTAATGGATCAAAGTTTACGGTATCTCATAACATGCCTGCAGACCTCAAGACATGGCGGTGGGCATGCTACCACTCGCCTAGAACAGTAACCAGTCCATTCATAAATCCGACTGCTTTCGTGACCCACCACACCCACTATCTGCAAAAGCACACGCCCTCAATTTTCGGGAAACTGATTCTTAAACCCAGCACAAAAGGAGACACAGGTCTCTAAAACACGGCGAACCTTAGGAACTACAGATTTCAGTAGGTTAATATAGCGGTATCGCTCGACAGCGTACCCGCGATTTAAGGATCCCTGGCACCGCCTGAGAACCCTCCACCCTCTCGCGCCTAGAGCAGAAGAAGACAGCCTAGTTGTTAGACCTTCATTTCAACTCCAAACGGGGAGACTGTGACAGCTGAAGAGTGTTCATAAATAAAATACACAGCTCGCAAGGCGCCTGTCCAACACACGACTGTCGGCCAACCCAGTTTCGAGGCAGAGAAAACTAACGTCACTGTCGGTCAATGACATTTCGAGGACACAGCTGAGCGCTGATATGAGGGATCACTGAGCCGCGCCCACACTGGAGACTTGCATATAGGGCCGGTTTTGCCCGCATATGTAACTAACTACACGGAGCTGAGCCCTTCCTGAGAAGCCGCCAGTTGTGCAGCTACTCGACAACCTCCCAGCATTTTAAAGAACCCGAAGTTCGTTACCGTGTTCGCAGCTGGTCCGTATCCTGAGCCAGATGAATCTAGTCCATAGGGCATCATCCTATCTCTCTAAGATCCACTTTATTAAGTATCCACCTACATACGTCTTAGTATTCCTAGTGGTCTCTTTCCTTCTAGCTTTGGCAGCAATATCCTATACGCATTCCTCCTCTCCCCCTTTCGTCCTAGGTGCCCTGCCCACCTCATCCACCTTGACTTGATCATTCTAATTATACTTGGCGACGAGCAGAAGTTATGAAGCTCCTCATTATGCAATTTTCTCCAAACTGATATCACTTCACCCCTCTTCGGTCGAAATATTCTCATCACCCTGTTCTCAAACACTCCCAGTCTAAGTTCCTCCCTTAATGCCAAAGACCAAGTTTCACACCCATACAAAATGAAAGGCAAAATTATAGTTTTGTATGTTCTAATTTTTACGTTTTTAGGCAGAAGACGAGATGAAAAAAGGTTGTGCACTGAATGGTAGCAAGCATTACCCGGATTTAATCCCTTAATTTCCTCCTGAATAAAATTTTGATTTGTTACTGTCGCATCCAAATATGTATTTGAACTGTACCACATTTTCGAAGAATCTGTTAGCTACATTTATGTCATGATTTTGCCCTGCATCCTGGTGATAAGATAGCAACATATACGTAGTTTTCTCTGTATTTACCTCTAGACCAACCTCCTTACGAGCGACAATTAAGTTTCTGTGTTTTTCTTCATGGTATCTATGTTATCTTCCAGAAGATTCACATCATCGGCATAGACCAACAGCTGATGTGTCCCATTTAATTTTGCCCCACCTGGTTTTCCTGGACCTTCTAATGGTATATTCTAAAGTAAAGTTGAAAAGCAGTGGCGATAAAGCACCTCCTTGTTTTAGACCGTTCTGGATAGGAAATTTATCAGACAGACCTTTACCTACACGGACTTTACTATACGTTTCGATTAAACATACTTTAATCAGTTTAACTAGTTTCATGAGTACCCCAAACTCTATCAGAATATTGTACAATGCTTCCCTCCTAAGTGAATCATAGGCTTTCTTGAAGTCTACAAATAGCTGATGTACTCTCCCATCGTACTCCCATTTTTTCTCCAGTATCTGACGAATGCAAAAGATCTAATCAGTAGTCGATTTGTTACACTGAAACCCACACAGATGATCCCAAATAATTTCACCTATACATAGACTCCAGCTTGAGAGAACGATATTGAAAACAATTTTATATGAAGTTGATACCAGTGATATTTCGCGATAATTACTAGAGTCGGTTTTATCGCTATTCCTCTAAACTGGTTCAAAAATAGACTCCTTCCACCGATCAGGCAGTTCTTCCTTATTCCAAACAGAATTAATGAGTTTATGGATGTTTCTCCTCCTGCTTAAATCAGTTCTGCCGGAATTTGATCACTATCTGGCGATTTATGCCTGTCAAACTTTGCAGTAGCAGTTCGAACCTCAAGTGGGCTAGAATCAGATAATAACGGCTCAGCTGTACGCATTTATCTACTTCTATTTGCCTAACATCGCTGACCATATGTACGTTCAATAACTGAGAGCAGTTCTTCCACATATTCAAAACGTTGTGAGAATCTGCAAGCAGGTCCCCATTCTCAACCTTCACTACCTACATCACTAACTACAAGAGCCAGAGCTAGTCTCAACCGCGAGACTGAAATGTCTGTGTGTTCTGGTTGCTTGATTACTTTAATGAACTGTAGGCCTATAAAACGTACTTAATGCAAACTATGAACACTGCCACCATCAAGTATTAAAATGACAAAAGATGGTCAATTAAGAGAATAATACGGATGTGCAATAGATGTTAATTAAGACAACTTTTTGGTCAATGAAAAAGCCTAAAGATGGATTTTAACTGCACTTACGAGAGCTACGCGCTACGTATTTTTGACGAAGTTTGTTTTCCTTGAAACTTCAACAAGCTCTATGCTAGTGTCATATCAGAACACACGTGTAAGGGACCATACTGGTACTCCTCCAGTACGGATGTCAGCTAACACAAGTCACACTACAGTCCATGGCATTTGTTAGGTGGATACGGCCTACTTTCTCACGAATATTTAATGAAATTGCAGTTTAAATTGACAAGGGGTTCTGTGCTCGTCAGCCTCTACGATATCTAGTGCTTACAGTAGCTGTATTCAAATTGCTATCTTACAATATCTCTGTTTCTCATAACCGGCATTGTTCTCAAGGCAGGTGCAATGACTCATAATGCAAGATTCTACATTTCCTATTTTACTTTACAAATTCACGCACTGAATAACTGCATTATTACCATGAAGACAGACACACATATATATTACATAGTTTTGTAACACTATTAAAATTAAAAAGTTCGCAATCATTACTGAAATAACATATTCGAAAACAGACAGCTGGGAGGACTGACTGTATATTGATGTGGAACAATTTTTGCTGTCATGAAAATATATTGGGGCGGGGAGGAATAACTTGTAGAGGTGAGGGAGCTAAGTGCATGTTCCTGTTTCCGACAATTTTGAACTAACTTTGACTGAAAGATGTCAAGTAGTTTCAGCCCTGTTACATAAAATGGTTTTCGATATTTTTTAGAAACGAATGTAACAAAGAAAGAGTTTGATATGAAGTATGGGTTAATGGGTCGATACGGTAAAGTAGTCTGCGTGCATAATTAAGCACCGCGCCATGAAGATGTATGGGGAATGGAGGTACATCTGTTTACCCCAACACTGGATGGAGAGGAGGGGGTAACAGATTCATGCCCCATCCATTTTATCCCCTACAAAAGAACATCCGGTACCCACTGCATAGGAGCTTTAGTGGGTCCCAGACCCGGTCTGCACCAGGTGACGAAGAAATTATCTACGCTTCTCACGTCTTCCGTCCCGTAACATAATACGGAGCTGTCCAGACTCATAAACCTATCCCTGTAACAGGCCATGGAGGCCCATGGGTTGTGAGGCGTAGAGGTTCCCACATTGTCTAGACAGTCGGCTCACAGATGGCGGTGAGGTTGTCATCCTCACGCGCCGGCCGACCTTTATCACTAGGAAGATTCCTGGTACTCATTTCTGTTAAGAGGCTGAATCGACCCCAAGGCCATTGTGCGGCTGGAAGGATAGACAAATTGAAAAAATCAAATGAACCCTTCGGTTATCGAACCCACGACCTACCGGCTTGCAGCATAGTGCAACTACACTACCGCGTGACCCGTCCCGACTCATGACAACCGAACTTAAGTTTTTCTGACATTTTGTGCAGTCCCGTAATCTCCAACCACTTCTTGCGGGTATTTGTTGTGGTTTCGGAGTTGAAAGATGAGGACGGACATATTCAATCTCCCTCTTAGGGTTCATTTATGGACTCTATACCAACAGATCCCTACTCAGCTGAAATTCTTGGGGGGGGGGGATGTTCACACACATTGCGTCTATCGTAGAACGAGCAAAAATTAAGTAGACTCTATCTCTCCCATAATGAGATTCTTACGCAAATTTTCAATGAATGAGCCAAGGACATTTCAACTGCAGAGATAATATTTTACTACAGAAAGTTAATATATGCATACCATTTCAAGTGATGGGTCGATGTATGTGAATGTCGATGAACACATTTTAAAACTATTCATGTTTGGATATGTCCAAGAAGCATACGTCTTCATCAGCCAATAACTGGAATTAACTTTCTCCGAATAGCCTGTGGTCACTTTCTCTAGATGTAGCCAGCTACGAAGAGCAAGGATGCACAGCGTCTAGCCGGAAGGAATCAGTGAAAGTGACGTAAACACACAGATGACCCTACACCTGTGCTTGTAAAGGCTTCTAAACTCATGCCAAGAAACATGTAGCGCCACGAATGACACAATGGAAGCTCATAATCTGGGCTGGCAATGGAAGCAGACGCGGGTAGACGCCGTCTGTTTTGGTCCCGAACGCTTTTCCTTTTTACCGCTGGCTTAAGGCGTCGCAACTATCGTTCCAAAAAAAAAAAAAAGACACATGCAGGAACGAATTCCGAACTTGCACTGTAATAATTTCCTTTATAACATGCGTTGATCATTTCCCAGGCTGTTCTATCATTTGGGGCGTTTATCTAGTTCCAGCCCTGCACAAAATGCGCTTGCGCTGTTCGCTCGTTGCTGAGCCTCAAATATGAAAACCGCACTTTCGACGGATGCCATTTACAACGCTGTCACCAGACAGTAACAAGTGACACACACTTCATGATTTGTACAAATGTAAAGGAGGGCACGTGGTACCATAGTTGGTTGAGGCACTATGCTACAAGCCGGGAAGGTCGCGGGTTCAAGTCCCGATGAGGTCACCGGATTTTTTTTTTCAATTGACCTAATCCTTCCGGCCGCACTATGGCCCTGGGGTCGACTCAAACAGAAATGAGTACCAGGAATTAATTAAATAATTTCCTGGGGAGTAAAGCGTGGCTGGCGCCCATCTATGAGCCGACTGTCTAGACAATGTGGGACCCTCGACGTCTCACAACCCTATGGGCCTTCACGGCCTGTTACAGGGATAGCTTTACTTTTTTTTATAAAGGTAAAGGGCATTTCAAGTTGTTCCTGCGGTTTATACTTAAAGCACCACATCATGAAGACGTACGCCCTCCGCACATTAACCTTGGTGCTCAGTGATGACGAGTGGCACCTACTGGATATGAGGGAACGGAACCCAGAACAGGCCTGGTTGTTGCAGCGAAAAGAGAAACGACTGCTCCTAACGAAAATAGAACACCGGTCCTTCGGCGCAGTCTGTCACTTTATTACACGAACCATGCTGGCTCGCACGAAAAAAGAAATACTGGCGGTTACAAAAATTATCTCCTATAGAGGAGCACAGATACGGTATCACAAATTAGAGACCCACCATGAACAAAACAAACACGATCGGAATCAAAATCACGGCTAACATGTAGAGGTAAAGCCATCCCTGTAACAGACCGTGGAGGCCCATGTGGTTGTGAGATGTCAAGGCTCTCACATGGCGGTAAAGCTATCAGCCTTATGTGCCGTCCGGCCGCCCTTTACCCCCCAGGAAGATTCCTAGTACTCATTTCTGTTAGAGGCTGAGTCGACCCCATGGCCATAGCGTGGCTGGAAGGATTAGGTAAACTGAAAAATTCAATTACCTCAACGAGAATCGACCCCGCGACCCTTCGGCTTGCAGCATAATTCCTCAACCAGCTATGCTACCGCGTGACCCCCTAATATGTACATTTTGTAAACTTTAGGAAAAGCACATGTAGGCCAAACTAATATGCCGTGGTGTAAGAAGTCACGACGTTTGACAGAAGGAAGGTTTGTCGGCTTTCATAAAATGACATTTCAAAACTAACTCGCAACTAAAAAAGGTATATAACTTTCTGTGTAGCCACTGACAAACGTCATGAGGCCATTCTTTACTTCCGTTCGTTTAATTCACACTTCCTTAATACAGTCTGCATGGCATGACACAGAGAAGCAGGTAAACCGCATATGGAAGGGAAACCGGGGCTATTTAATTTCAAACGAACTTCTGAAACACGGAAAAAAAGGAGTGACTTCAATACGAAACAAATGTACATCAAGATCGCGCAAATTTACTCCAATACCTTCACCTGCTTCATCTGACTCGCTTAAACGTGAGTTGGCAACAGTCATCACGGTAGGCACAATCAAATTTTATTTATTTCCTTATCCCTGGATTATTTAACGACGCTTTTGATTGCTTAAACTATACATCGTCGAATGATGGGGCGATAAGTGAATAACGAATTAGGAAAGACGTGGATGGAAGCGGTCGTAGCCTAATTAAATGTATTACATCGGCCTTGGCCTGGAGGGACAGCGGAAAACGATTAAAAATAGCGATTCTATGGGCCGAGATCTGGACCGGGGATCTTTTTTTCGCTTAGTGGGGGGGTGGAGTCCATCTGGGTCCACTCGGCACGGCGGCCACTGATTGGCCTATTGTACCTGCCCCGGGTGATTATGTTGATGGAGAATTTGGTGGAATGAAGATTACCAGGGGAAACCGAAGTACTCGGAGAAAACCCGCTCCAGCGCCACTCTGTCCACCACAAATCCAACTTGACCAGACACGGGATCGAACCCGGAACGCCGCGGTGGGAAGAAGGCAACTAACGGCTTGAGCTATGGTGCGGCATAACGGGGATCTTGCTAATATGAAGCAAGAATGCTAGGCACTCGGCCGCGAAGCTTCGTCCTATTTTCATTAATATGACGGTTCATTATATCGTCTATATTGGAGTTACATTTGCTTGTAACAAACTGATGTCCTGAGTCACGTTCAATGACAAGGGAACAACTGAACTGGAAATGCAGACGAATTCAGTAATATCCTGCAGGATGTCGTGCAGCTACAGTTCTCTGCCATCTTTCGGACCTGACAGAAATCCCGAGGTTTGTGTCTGTGCATTTTTTCTGAGCCTATACACAGATTTTTCTTCCGCGTCAAGTTTGGTACCCATTGCTAAACACTTCCAATTACTCTAGAGAATGCTCATCCATGAAAGGAACAGGACTACACAAATGGTTTACCTATATTTGGTGTTCGTTTCAAGTAGAACACGTAGAAGATGGTATCATGAAGTAGTTTCCATACGGTGGGTATTTTGATTTTATAAAGATTTGAAATTCTAGCCGAGAGTGGTCAATCTGCAAAAGTCTGGTGATGACAGCTCGCACATCCCAAGTCAAATCGAATAAAAGGACACTTGAAAAACTGTATAATTTGATACAGGTCCTGTTAGTCGCGCATGCTTGTGGGGCACAGAAACTCAATGAAGACATCATCCTGATGTTTTATGTGGTATTCCAAAATTTCAGAGCAAATGCCACGGGTATGCCTAGCAGTCTCATTTGCTCAACAAGCAGTCACAATACCTCTCCCACCTTGCTGAGTTACATGTTGATCAACTAACTCCTTAGAGAATAGTCCTTCTTGAGAAACTTTCAGACGGTCAGCTGGTCAAAGAAGTCTTTGTCGTTTATGAAACCCAAAGTACCACTATCATGTTCACAACAGCTCGCCACTGGACCACGTGACGAGCCAGCTTCATCCAATTCACACGCTCATTTCCCCCCCCCCTCGGCACTACAGCCCCAGTGGATCTAGGCCTACCTCCACGAACTTCTCCGTTCACTTAGGGTTTTCTAGATCTTACACGTTCGGTAGGACTCCTTGGGCGGGTGATCAGCTCGTCGCAAGGCCTCTACCTGTACACAAACATAGAAAACCGCACACAAACATCCATGCCGAGTGGGATTCGAACCCACGATCCCGGCTTCCAAGCGAGCGAAGACAGTGCACGCCTTAGACAGCTCGGCTACCGTGACCGGCATTCACGCGCTCATATCCTGTTTAATTAAGGATATGATATTTTATGTGCACATAAATTACTCGTAAGAACCAAGATACATAAGATTGCGGTCAGAAAAGAACTGGATTGAAGTGGAACACCCTGGATACTTGAACTCCATGGTTAGAGAGGGACTGAAGTAATGTCTATAGGTTCCTCTGTTATGATAGGAAAGAGCTGATGACAATATGTATGCCGTTGGTGAAAGTTGTACCAATGTCAATGCCAACACATTAGCGCCCAAACAAATCGGGTTTTAGGGAAACGTTTTACAGCATCAGAAAGCCAGGAGTGACAGGTTATTCAGCCACCTGTCTAAACATCGCGGGTGGTGCTCCGGTCTTCTGCGCTTAGGGTATAAAACGTGAACGGCGACTTAATTAAGACTAGTATATGACCTTGTAATTCTTTTGTCGCATAATGAAGCAGCCAGCTAAACTACCTCTCATATTTGCATCCTTCTCTTGCCGATTATAAAGCAACGAATAGAAGCACGATACTGTATCACAATTCCCATCTGAGTTTAGACAAACCTCGAACACTAACCTAATATTGCATAAAATTGCCATAAATTTAAATCTGTAGAATTTTAAGCTTACTTCTCGAACACTTACATATTAAAATACATGATAAAACAAGAGTATGGATTAAAGTATAATAGTAATACGCGTAATAATAATAATAGTAATAATTATCTGTAACACATTCACAACTGTCTGCAATAAAAATACCGACTTCAGAAAGGTTACATCTTACATAGTTTGTTTACAAGTCCAGCAAGCAAATCCAGGCACAAAGCCGACTTTCCTTGTCGGACGAGCGTAATGTCCGCTGAAAATTCAAAGAAAAGTCAAATTTATTATAAATAGTTATGTGTATAAACCACACATTTTTTCACAAATAAAGTTCTAAATAACAAATTAAACGAACAGGAGACATATAAAGATTACTTGGCATACCTTACGACTTTCATGCAGATGTTAACTCAGGCTGTTACGTATATTAACGATGCTGCCGCCGTAATACATACATAACCAGTGGGCAATAGGTTAGCTTACGAATTCTAGATACGAGCACTTCGTCACAATTTTACAGAACTCGAATATACTGACCACTTCTACATGGCAGTTTTGAAGAACTCCTTTAGATTTCCGTGAAGTGGCCCGTTTTCCATAATGAATACCAACTAAGCTTCGCAAACTCAAAGAGAATAGCAGCAATATAAGAAAACACAAAGACTGATCACACGTTATGACCTACCAGAATGATCATAACACGCCGAAACGTGTTGCTATGTCAACTAAAATAATAAACACGTTTAGCTAGGACCCAAAACTTGAACATCTAACAAAACGCGATTTCTGCTTGGAGATTCCCACATTTTGACTACTCTCAGTTAATGAATGTGCATAGGGTCAGTGATGTTAGGCAGACAGAAATATATACAGCTGAGCCGTTAATACCTGATCCTAGCACTTCTGAGGTTAAAACTACTACTGCAAAGTTGAAAGGTAGCGATCGAGTTCCGGCAGAACTTATTCAAGTGGGAGGCCAAATATTACGTTCTAAGTTCCATAAGCTAACTACTTCTTTTTGGCAAAGGAAGAACTGCATGATCAGAGGTAGAAGTCCATTATTGTACCAGTTCACAAGAAGGGTGATAAAACTGACTGTAGTAATTATAGGGAGATATCACTCCTATCAACTTCATACAGACCTTCATCCAATATTCAAATTATTAGGGATCATCAGTGTAGTTTTCAACGTAATAGATCAACTACTGATTAGAACTTTCCCATCCATCAGATACTGAAGAAAAAATGGGAGTACAATGAAACAGTACATCAGCTATTTGTAGACTTCAAGGAAGCCTATGATTCAGTTAGGAGGGAAGTATTGTACAATACTCTGATAGTTTGGGATACCCATGAACCTAGTTATTCTGATTAAAATGTGTTTAAACGAAACTTATAGTGAAGTCCGTATAGGTAAACATTTTTCTGATAAATTTCCTATCCAGAATGGTCTAAGACAAGGAGATGCTTTATCGCCACTCCTTTTCAACTTTGCTTTAGAATATGCCATTAGGAAGGTCCAGGAAAACCAGGTGGGGCAAAATTAAATGGGACATATCAGCTGTTGGCCTATGCCGATGATGTGAATCTACTGGGTGATAACATAAATACCATAAAGAAGAACACAGAAACTTAACTGTCGCTCGTAAGGAGGGGCAGGGCAAAATCATGACATAAGGATAGCTAACAGATGTTTTGAAAATGTGGCACAGTTCAAATATTTGGGAACAACTACAACAAATCAAAATTTGATTCAGGAGGAAATTAAGAGATTGAACTCGGGTAATGCTCGCTAGTATTCAGTACATAATCTTCTGTCTTCTCATCTGCTGTCTAAAACATAAAAATTAGAAGATACAAAACTATAATTCTGTCTGTGGTTCTGTATGAGTGTGAAACTTGGTCTCTGACATTTAGGGACGAACACAGACTAAGGGTGTTTGAGAACACGGTGTTGAGGAGAAAATTTGGACCGAAGAGACATGTACTGACAGGAGGTTGGAGAAAAATGCATAATGAGGAGCTTCATAACTAGTACTCTTCTCCAAGTATAATTAGAATGATCAAGTCAAGGTGGCTGAGGTAGGCAAGCCATGCAGCACGAATGGGAGAAAATAGAAATGCATATAGGATATTGTTGGGAAAGCCAGATGGCCAGAGACCACTGGGAAGACCAAGGTGTAGGTGGGTGGATAATATTAAAATGGATTTTAGATAGGATGGTATGGATTGGACTGATCTGGCTCAGGATAGGGACCAGTGACCAGTGGAGGGCTCTTGTGAACACGGTAATGAATCTTCATGTTCCATAAAATGCTGGGAAACTCTTTGAGTTGCTACACAATTGGCAGCTTCTCAAAAAGGGCTCAGCTCCATGAGTAAGTTAGTTAGGGCCCAAAACTTGAACATGTAACGAAACCCGACATCAATCTTATAATGTTTTACAACTCCAATATTTTACAAATACTGTGTAAGAAGAAACAAAAAAATATAAAAGGAAAAGACCTTCTATAATATTGTGGCAAGTCCGTTGAAAACTGGAACAATTTAATCAGAAGAGACGTCCTTTACTAGGTTACGGCACGTCAGCGTAGCAACTGTTATGCACTCAACAGAAGAATTGTGGAAGCAGTGTCTCCCTGTGGGTCCGTGCAGATGCTACAAAACAAGGTTCTCCGTAGCCCTGCGAGTCGTGAGAGGCGAGGGAAAGTGAACCCAGTGCCTGAGGTTATAACTGGGTCACCATGTTCCTGGGGGATATAAATACGAGGGCCTGGCCCTCCAGGTTGGAGGACTAGAATCTGAGACAGCAAAATATGGTCATGAGTCCCGCGGGATTCTGATCCGAGAATGACTGCGGCTGGCGAGGACCAGCAGCAATTGTAAACGACAGACCCATCCTTTCGTCATAGAAGATGTTACATAAGGCCTATAACAGAAGTGTTCAGTTGGGGGGGAAAAGAAGAAAAAACTCGTCGGGCTTGGCGCCAAGACGAACTGATTGGCGGTAAACCGCAAAACGTAAAGTAACGCCGACTCTCACTCTGAGCTGACCGCTTACCGGGAAGAAATGGCATTCCCCATAAACATGCAGACCTATGCTATCTGTGCGATGCGTACACTTGACAAAGGCGAAGCCTATTCATAAGAAAGAGAAGATGTTACACAAAGACTATGAAAATGGTCGTGATCTCAAGGGGCTTGGAGCCTAGACGAACCGCCAATGGTAAAGTAACTCTAACTCTGGCTAAGACAGTAGAGAGTCCTAAGTTTGCAGTTAGCAGTTGGGAGACAGACGGGTCGGTTGTCGTCACAGACAATCTCCCCTGGCGGAGGAGCTCCCGGTGTTGTAAGCTGCTGTGTTTCAGCGCCGGGCGAGTCGTGAGACAGGCGCCAGCCGGCGAGGATAGAAGCCGCTGAGAACGTTGAGCGGAGCAACCTACGGCGTTGCGAGCCGTTACCAGACAACCGGCAGACACAGCAGACTCAGAAGACTTAGCGCGTGCTGTAACGATATGTTAAGTATGTAGATCTGAGAAACTGCTATAGTTCCTTGTCGTTACCATCTATAAGTGTCCAATAAATCCAGTTACCAATTCAAATCCGTGTCTAATCACTTAACGTGACAATATTATTAATAACATCGCTGAGGGGTCGGACTGAACTCCCAGTTCTAAAACCTTAGCAGATCTCCGGTCTTCCAACGATTTCCCAGTTTATGGTCAGATGTAAGCACGGGAAGTTGTGCACTTTCTTCTGGCATTCGCGTATACTGAAATCCCACACACGTACTATTGGTACATCTACCCAGTTAGCTGTAAGTTTAGAAAGCTGTGCATGGGTCTCTTTTAACATTTCATATGCTTTTTACATAGAAAATGTTCTCTGGCTTTCAACGCATGCGATTTTCTGAACTGTTCAAGCGAATGGAACATTCTACGTACAATGTACTTATTAACGACCCTCAGGACTGTCGTTATACGGTAAATACAAATTCCATGGATTCACGTCTTCTTGAGAAACCGGGAGTGGAACAGCAGGCCCAAAATTACTTTGCAATTTACTGATCCCGATGTTTCATCACCGTGCTCAGCCACGGGGCTGTATCCTGAACCAGACGAATCGAGGCCGCACATATACACACACACATATCCTCCGAACTAAGCCTACGTTATCTCCCACTCGGTCTCTTCCCTTAGTCTTCGGGTTTCCGACTAAAATTGCGTATATCTTTTACAGGGAGCCGGGATAGGGCAGTGTGTATAGCGAGTGGCTACGGGCTGGACGATCGAGGGGTCGGAGTTCGAGCCCTGGTAGGGGCAAGAATTTTCTCTTCTCCATGTCGTCCAGACCGGTTCTGGGGCTCACCCAAACTCCTATCCAATAGATACCGGGGGCTGTTCCCCTGGGGGTAAAGTGGCCGGGGCGTGAGGCTGACCACTTACCTCAAACTAGTGCCGAGGTCAAGAAAACGTGGATCTATATATCAACTCCATCATACGCCCTCATGGTGTAGTGTTTAATTAGTTAAGCACAGAGATATGTTTTACCTTTTTCCTCTCTGCACAGCTCTCATGCATGCTACATGGTACACCAATCTTTTCCTCCTTGATATGAACACACCCTAATCATATCTGGTGGTGATTACAAATTATGCACCCTCCCTCTTGAAACTTTCTCCATCCTCCACTTACTTCCTCCCAAGGGCCCTGCCATTGCTCAGGTGGCTAGTCGATGGCTTCCCACTGCGGCAGCCCGGGCTCGATCTCAGGTCAAATCATGTGGGATTTCTGGTGGACAAAGTGGCACTGGGGCAGGTTTCCTCCGAATACTTCGGTTTCCCTTAGCAATTCCATTCCGAAAACTGCTCCACACTCATCATCTATCATCTGGGACTGGTACAATAGGCCAAGTAGTGGCTGACGTACCAAGTGGACTCTGTCTCACACCACCCGAAGATACTAAAAAAAAAACTACTTCCTCTCTATTAGGTTCAAACATTCTCCTCGGCCCTACCTTCTCAAACACCCAGAGTCTGCGTTCTTTCCTCAACTACATAAAACAAGTAAAATTATAGTTCTCTAGGGATATATTTTAATCGTTTGGGTATTTAGTCATGAATCGGAAAGGCGGAACTGAATGAATAACAACAAAGTCAGAGATGCTGTTATGGCGGATACTAACTCACAACACAAGTGGCGAGAATGCCAGACTACCTCAGTGAATTGGGGCAGTGAGGCGCCGAGCGTAGTGCTACAAGCGCAGTATCCTGTTGGGAATAACTGCGTATCGATGTAGCAAAAGCAATACACACACGTGACACGAGAAACCAGTTTTCGGAGATGCTAATCCAGACGAGTGAAAGGAAAGCATGAAGTGAAAGGACCAGTTATCACGTAACGTCACAGTGCCTTCGCACGTAATATCATGACCTCCAGAATAGGGGAAAAACATAAAACACAAAACATAAAAAACTGGAGTAACTTAAACATTATTTTCTGAATGTACTTGACGAAGAATGTAATTTTGAAATGACTGTACTGCTTGAAGTCTTCTGGGTTGGGACACCGTGCCATCTTGTAAGGATATATTGACATTTCGAAAACAGAATTCACTCAGAAGACCGAGATATGAGCATTCAGAGACAAGGCCAATTGATTATTACAGAATATGCTTTTTGTTCGCTTTCCAAAAGGGCGAAATGAGCCATGTCGAAGGCACAGACAACTGCCTGTCAAACTGTGGATAGCGGCCTAGTCTAAGGAAGGCCGCAAAGTTATCAGGAACTACTTAAGATACAGCTGCATCCATGCGCAGTTCTGAAAAGTCAGTTCAGACTTCACATAGCCGCTTTCGGGGGGGGGGGAAACGTTAACTGATGCCCGCGAAAACATGTACGAATTTTTTTCGCGACTGTACAGGAACATTTTATACTGTAGTGTAGGAGAACGGAGGTTGTAACCTATTCTGGATCCTGTCTTCACCGTGCTGCCCGATTGAGATCTGCCACATTGTGCAGAACTGCACTCTTCGCTGGCCAGCAGAGTTTCAAGGGGGGGGGGTGCGTAAATTTATTAATTTTTGGGGGGTTGTGACATCATGAAGTTCGCGAACTCCTCGCATGGGCTGTCGTATATGCGTTAAAGATTGCGCGGTGCTTCCTCTAAAACTGCGCGACAACATGGCTCACACTTAAACGTACAGGTAGGTAGGTAGGTACCCTGACAACCAGCGCATGTATCGAGCTACAACTGCTTCCACTCACTGCACTGGACCCAGTCTTCTATCACGGGTTGTTCTTCACGAACTGGGCAGTATATATTTTCATCGGCTGATTTTGACGCTGCGAGAGATGTACGCTAACAGAGAGGATACCCCGGAATTTTCCTTTTCTTTTTAAATCGACGAAGTCATATGAGAATTTCTGAATGGAAATACTGTGGTAATTTATCACTTCATCCAGTTTACTTAGCTTTAATTCATGAGTTTCTCTTGCTGCTTAGTTACTTCTTGAAGATGAAGGGAAAGACATACTCCGAAAACTTGGCAAAGCCAGCCCACTAGGATGCCGAGGTCCAGAATGGAAATAATATCACTTATAAACTGATGTGAAACCTTCAAAGGCTTTTATATACACTTTGTTTACGAAATTATGAGCTACGTCCCTCACCAGAAACCACGAATCCTTGGGAGTGGCTTACCTACGCGAGGCTGATGCTGAAAGGACGTGGAGTCGTTACTGCTTCACATTCTTATGCAACAGAGTCTTAATTATGGCGGGCCACTATCGCACAATACAAACACAAAGCAACTCACACAAACAAGCGTATAACATAGGCCTATACATATACTGTATAGGTATTAACTTGCATCAACCAAACAGGTTGTCTGAACACAAAGACGCTTTAGCAAATTTACTCGCACCCGAAAAAACTGTTTATAGTATCTCCATCTGTAAGTTCAGCCACTTGTATTAACGTGTATTTTGGAACTGAAATATAGTATTACCGTAAGACCTCAGTTCATAATCCCTTGCCAATAAACATTTCTGCAGAAAGTATTATTATTATTATTATTCCTTGTTTTTGTTGATTCTTATTCGTTTTGTCCTGTGTTGAAACGTTGCAAATGTACATCATAAACGAATATAAACACAGCATTATTGGTTTATTTATTACGAATTTGTTGCGTTTACGGTTGTTATAATAATTCTATATAAAAAAGAGCGCCGACAAATGAACTTCCATTTTTAGGCGGAAAATGTGAGGAGACTATCCGGCAGACCTAGAAGTAAAGACTCCGTGACCTGTAGTCCGCAAGCGAATTATATCGACCGAGCGACAGCCACTTGTCGGCGAAGTTAGTGCCAACTTTAGCGGATGGTGGATGTTGCATGGTAAGCACAACGAATCCCCGCGGCCGTTAATCTCGGTTTTCTAGACCAGAGCAGCTATTTCCGTGAAATAGCTCCTCAATTATCTTCATGAGACTGAGTGAACCCCGTTCCAGACCCACTACTTCTCAGAAAATCTGGCAGCGCAGGGAATCGAACCCTGGACCTCTGTATCTGTAGCCAGGAACTCTGATTATTAGACCACAGAAGCAGTCGACCTAGGAGTAAATAGAACATAATATTAAAATTAACCTTAAAGAAAAAGTGTGGTGATTTGGACAGGATCCAGTGGCATTCTGCTGTGCGCATGGTAATGAACCTTCAATTCCATAAAAGGCAGGGAATTTCCTGACTAGCTATGTGACTACAATATTTACAAGAATGCCTCTGCTCCACAGTCAGTCAGCTGTCATGTTATTATTTTCCACTTTCCAGAAACATTTTGTGTGCAAATTCAATGAGACAAACGTAAAATTTACATAGGTTAGTGGTGTGTTTTTGTTCAGATATGAGGGACAACCTGAATATTTGACAGCCACTCAGTACTACACATAACGGTTTCTTAATGATGTCAGAACCATCAGTTCATTCCTCTCATATTTTCCATTCATCAAATGTGTTTCTCTTCCTTGAGAATAAGTTGGTAATTTTAGTTACAGCAGTTACATAAAACTGAGTTCAAAATCATGTCCGTCCAGTATTCAGAACAGTCTGTTTATGTCACAGGTGTAACCTGCCGTCCTTACCAAATCATTTTCAAGTTAGCTGATTTCTAATTTTTCTACAGCAACAGAAGGATTGCAAAAACTATACAAATAATAACATTTATCAAGACAATACAGCACTGTTAATAGATTTGTTAAGACTGACATCAGCTCGCAACTTGAGACTTTTGTGTGATGAGTTTACGCATTTCATAGCCTGTAAATATTTCTTAACATCTCACACCATGTCACTTAATTCACGCAAAATGGAACATTAATCCAAATTCAAGGTACAGGGTCTTCTAGATCAGACTCCACGGCTCTTTTGGAAGCTGCAAGGGCATTATTTTGGTGCTTGCTGCCTCCTTATGATAGTTTCTTGCGTAGCTTACTCTTCGAGCCTGAAGATGGAGGCAACATGTTCCTCCGAAATGTCAGACTCTCTCCAACTATACGACATTATAACCCTTATGATCATTCTTCATGCAGCACTCTTTTATTGAGCCACATTACCGGACTCAATCATGAGCCAGTTGAATCCAAATCTTCACATTCTATTTGCCTAAGATCCATTTTAATATTACCCTCCTATATACACACCAATGACTTCCATGGAGCCTCTCCCCCTCAGGCCTTCTTACAAGAATTTTGTACGCATTTCTCAGTTTCCCCACACTTGCACTGTATGTCCTGCCCATTCTGTCCTCCTGGGTGTAATCATTCTAACAATAAGAGGTGTAGGATACTCCTCATGAGGCACCTCACTACATTATTTTCTACAGTTATTTGAATCTTAATATTACTTAGGCCTTAAATATTTTCCTCAGCAATACGAAAGCCCAATAATTTTAAAAGTTCTCATCTGTCCACAGTGACATACTGGCCCAGACACTCCTGTTACCACTGTCAGTAAGAATGGAACAGTTCTGTGTTCAACATGACACACACAAAAACCTCAAACCAGGTTGCAGTGCATTTAGCTTGTTAATGATACAAGTATCAGAGGGACTGTGAGCAGGTGAAAGTAAAGCCTGATTCCGAACATGAACATTTATCTTTTGCTCAATTCAATGACAGGCCTGGGCAATCACTGCTGTGTGCAACTGGACTCTTTAATAATTATAAGACCTGATGTTTATACTGCAATGAAAATTCAGATTGTGGTCTTACTAGGTATAAAATCCACATGAATACGAGGAGGAATGATAAGTGTACCAGTCCCCTTCTTAAAAACCACATTAATTCCACTGTATCACAGAACACTCTTCTTTCTCTTACACCATACTAGTTATCCATTTAATTAAGAACAAATACACCAACACTCAATTAGAAGTTACATTCCCGGTATAGAATTTTCATACAATGAGAGTACTTTGCAATGTTACATAAAATATTTAATGAGGCTCTATGTCAGAGATTGAGATACCTAAATTTGTAAATAATATGGGCAAAAATAATTATGTCCAACTAGTTATTTACTTAATAACACGTCTGCAACAAAAGACTGTGTAGCATCCAAAGGCAGGACAATTAGTGAATGACGAACTGGAAAAGATCTGGAAGGAAACAGTTGTGGCTTAATTTGTGGGACAACTGGAATCGACAAACTAAGAATAAGAGGGATTGAAGAAAACCATGAAAAATATCACATGACAATCAGGCTCCTGGATGAGATTTTAAATTTGAACCTAACGAATATGAAGCACAAACATATACCCGCTCAACTGTAACATATGGTTTAAAAATTTGCAACTAAGATATATATCAAAGATGAAATGAGTATTAAAGTTTGTATAAAATAATATGTTGCAGGTCTGCTAGGGGCAATTCAGAGGTCAGTGACAGAAACGAACATCACCAGCAATAGTACAGCAGTGGGAGCGATGGCAAATGAGAGGTTTCGGCGTCTTATACCATACATGACATTTTATTTTGCACAACAAAATTATGATAATCAGCCTGTATACCAGGAATACAGGGATGCAGCTCATGTCCTTCCTGTCTCAAACAACAAACTGTCTGCTGTGCCAAAGTATCAAGGAAACCTTGTTGTACCAGCCTCCTACCTCTTGCGCTACACTCCAAGGAACCCTCCACAACAGAGTCCTGTTGTCTACCCCGTCATGCAACAAATGACAAATGCTAGAATTAAACAGCTCACTCCTCGTCCATTTTCTCCAAGTAGCAATGGAAATAACATTAACAAACCTCAAAATAACTATGGATACCTGGATCCCTTACCATCACAATCCTACCAAATACAACCGATTCAAGATTATGTAAGACCAAACGTACAACAATCACTGAACACTTATGACGGTGCCAGATCATTAACAGTATCACAAATTTTGAACATACTGCAAGCAATACGAAAACTACCACAGACAGTATCACCAAATAACAGAGAGCAAACAACAGCCCAACTACTTAACATACTTAAACAAACTAATCAACTGCCAACTAGTACTCTAAACAGTCTGGCAACAATTCTCAGTCAGATTCCAAGATATAATAAAGTTTACCAATCTCTAGGCTTTCCTGGGGCACACTCTTCTCAAACAGAAGCTCTTAATGAGAGGCCTAAACTTGTAATTTATACAAATACAAACCATCCTGCTATAACTAAATCCTTTATTCAGACTTATGCCAACAAAAATTATGAAAGCAGAATTCCTCAGATCTCAACACCTGTTAAAGATTTAACACAAAATATTGAAGAGTATGATACTTATGATGATGAACCCAAACCACAGCAACTTCAAGCTGTTACTAGGCCCTTACCTTCAATTCCTAAACAGACTTTTCTTCAAGCATCTACAATAGCCCCAGTAAGTTCTATTGCTCAAAATATCAATGAGCTGCAAAATTTTGACTATAGGTCGGAGGTACTGGATAATCCTGACAATGAAAGCAACAGACAACCTGTCACTCAAATTTCATCCAATAACTATCCTATTAAAAAGCCCCAAACATCAACTTCAATTCCAGACATTACCCAAAATGCTGCAGAGTTGCACACATATGGATATGCAGCAAAATTACCCCAACTGCTCCCCAATTACTATCGTGGTCGCACCACAACGCAGATATTTCCAGCTCCTAATGCTGAAGGAGGCACTCCTGGACATCCTGGTGTTGATTATCCAACCTATTCACGCATTCCTGAAACAAGCTTCACTTGCAAGAACCAGAGGTATAAAGGTTTCTTTGGTGATCCAGAAACTTCTTGCCAGGTAAGAATCTTCTGATTTTCTTATTATATCATGTAAATTTATGTACCAATGTGATAGATCTCGCTTAAAAGTAGTCTGGGGTCCTGGTGCATTTCTTATATTTTTACTTCCTATAAACAATAACTTTATTCCACTTATCCTACGTAATGAAATATGATTGGGAGTCAGGGTAGCACAGTCAGTATAGAAAGTGGCTATGGGCTAGACTGCCGAGGGACCACAGTTTCAGTCCCAATAGAGGCAAATTTCATCTCCTCTCTATGCTTTCCAGACCAGTTCTGGGGCCCACCAAGCCTCCTATCCAATGGATACCAGGGGCTCTTTCCCTGTGGGTAAAGCAACTGGAGCATGAAGCTGACCCCTCACCTCTAACTAGTGCTGAGATAAAGAATACATGGATCTACACATCCAGTCCCCATACATCTTCATTGCATAGTGCTTAGTCAGTTAATACCTTCAACACTTCAACAACGCAGGACATTTAATTCCTACTCACTCCTTGGGACAGAGGATATCTAAACATTTAAAATGGTAAATGTAGTTAGTTAGTTATTGGAGAGGTTGGGTTTCCCCATGCACTTAGACCTGTATTGGTCCACTGTGCTTCCCTCTATGATTTCTACCAGTCTCTATATCCTACTGGTAGTGGTGCTTACAATCAGTCCCGCCCAGCCAGCGAGACTGGCTCTACTAGCTGAGAGGTATCTATAATGCTTCCCCCATCTACCGGAGGTATTAGAGACTGCTGTTGGGCGGGAAACATCAGTAATTTGGCTCAGTGACCTCTTTTGGAGATATGAGGTTCTTTTACGTGCCGTAAAGCTACGACACGGAACCCACAGCTTAAAGTCCCTCCCGGAGGACTTGTTCCCTGAATTTTTCCGCCCTTAAAAATTCGACGACCTCCGCCGGGTATTTGAACCCGCGTACTACGAGTCATGAGGTGGGAACGTTACCTCTAGACTACGGAGGCCGCTATGGTAAATGTAACATTTCACTTAAAATTTAATAAACTGGGAAAAACAGGAGTTTTGTTTTTCTAATTTTCATACTATGTTGAGAAATGTGTATAGAATTGGTGTATTGATCCACACTGCTTTAAAATTACTTTTTGGTACAGCAAGCCTATAAAATTAGGAATAATAATATCATATTATCTTAGAAATTCAGCTGGGTGTGTTAGTTGTGAAAACATTCGACACAGGGTCCCACATCATACCAGTACACAGTTTTTGACACAACACGCCATTTCTGTGGTTTTGATTTCTTTGCAGTTGGTAGAATCTTGCTTATAAAATTTCTTTCTCTTAGACTTCTCTTAGACGGGGCACTGTTTTGGCTGATGATTGTCAACCCAGCACTTTGTGTTCTATGGCATTAGGAGTGATACTGGTCATGTGATGCAAGCTACTGATGTCACAAGACACGCAAGGTTAACACAACACCTGGTTCCACCTACCACCATACTCTCTTTCGTCTACTGTTCCCCCGGTTGCATGCAAAAAAAAAGTTGATCATGACTTTCGGTATGACCTACGTATTTAGTTCATAAGAATGCGCACCGAGGGGAAGTGGTAGCACAGTTGCTTGAGGCACTATGCTTCAAGCCGGAAGGTTTCATTTATATATCCCACCTTTTGTTAGTGTCCAGAGATTCGGATTAGCGCTACTGATTTGGCCCAACTGAGTAGGCTTTTATCTGAAGATGGAGACAGAATCAAGTTTCCGAAACACTGTATTTTAAATAAAATCCAGGATGATGGATAATGTCCAAAAATACCATAATTGTACTAATATAGCATCCTCACAAACTTTTAGATCTTATTAAGAAGTTATTAATTAAGACTACGGTTTTCCAGTATGTGAGGCTGCGTAGTTCAATAGATAGGTACCAATACTGTTCAGCAGGTACCTCCAAAACAATGGTAACAAACTACACAGTGTCACATCCCATAAGGCCATAATCTTAATATGCAACTTTAATGAGAACCTCAAATTTCAAGAAGTTACTAAGATGTTTATTATTATTATTATTATTATTATTGGAGGGGGTGGGTTTCTCCATGTACCGCGACCAGTTTGATCTAGTGTACGTCCCCGTGATATTCTACCAGTCTCTACACCCTACCGGTACTGGTGCGTGCCATCAGTCCCGACACAGCCAGTGAGTTCGGCCTCTACTGGCTCAGCGGTATCTAGATGCTTCCCCCATCTACCAGAGGCGTTAGAGACTATTGTTGGGCGGGAAATGTCCTAACAAATTTAGCTCAGAGGTCTCCTTCAGACATGAGGTTCTTTTACGTGCCATAAAGCTACAACACGGGACCCACGGCTTAAAGTCCCCCCCAGAGGACTTGTTTCCTGAATTTTTCCGCCCTCAAAAATTCCATGACCTCCGCCGGGTTTGAACCCGCGTACCTTGAGTCATGAGGTGGGAATGTTACCCCTAGACTACGGAGGCCGCCTTACTAAGACGTTTAACAATTATCCTTTTCTGTTGTTTAAGGTATGGCATTACTGTGACCTGAATGGTGGACAAGCTTCATTTCTTTGTCCAAATGGAACTATATTCAGTCAAGTTGGTCTCACATGTGACTGGTGGTTCAATGTCCGTTGCTCTTCAACGCCTCAACTGTATGTGTTAAATGAGAGGTTATATAAATACATCCTACCAGTTGCACCAAGCTTTCCTGAAGACTTCTCAGGTCCACTTGTGGACCAATACCTAGCACTGAAATACAAAGAATTAGAAAGTAAGAGAAAGAGTAAGGAAAATTCCAACAAAACTGAACCAGCTATTCCAAGTCAAATATAAGTAAACTCATAAGAAAATATAGTTCCCACATACAAGTATAATAATTACAGCATCAGAAAACACTTCATTATATCATTCACAAGATATCAATATGGTTAACCCTCCCTGTCCGAGAATAGGTAACATTAACGTCAAATCCCTTACCAATATGAGGCTGGAAACTGAATTTAAACTCGGAAGTAATGGTATTCATATTAAAATAATAAAACACTCAGCCAACTGAACCACATATACCTTACGATAATGCAATGCATGACCAACAAAGGTTAATCCAGCAGCTGAATAACTGCCTATTTAAACACGACACTGAAAAAGCGACAATTCATAAAACACAGTTGTTATTAAGCATTTTTTACAGCAGCAAAAAGCCACCTTATGTGGAGGTCATGTACATCATGTCTGCAACTTAGAATCAGTACCTAAACTACTGGATAGATCTTTCTAAAAACTGACACTCGAGGTTGTCACTAAAAGCTGTCATGCAATTCCAATTTTCTGTCATTCTGATCCATAACGAAGGCCATTTTATGCAAAATCATAAACAACCTTTCTGTTGCATGTCCTAAACCATTAATCAAATTCTGGTAAATTCTGACAAGAAATATACATACAATAAAAATCAGACATTCTTATTTTTAGTCATGTAGACTGAATATAAAGTCAACTTTATGTAAGGTCTTAAATTAACTCATTCATGAATACCATAAATGGTTAATTATATTTTCATGAAATTTTACATGAGAGATCTCTCATTAATATTAGTCAGCCGTGTCGATTTTTAGCCATACTGACCAATTACAATACTTACTTCGCATAAAGCCACAAATGGACTTTTACATGTATTTTATAGTGTTTTACAGATTTTGTTGTAATTTGATACTGTGCATAATTATGCTGTTGAAATATGAACTGTATTAATTTTAGCAAACATATTTTATGTCTTGCTGGAATGTCATTTATAAACCATCCACAGCTAGGCTTAATATCCCACAAACACTAGAAAATTGTGTATACTGCAAGTACATTATGGAGTACACTCTTTCTAGGCTTGTTCAACTTGGACAGGCTATTATGCAGTCTAGAATCAAATGCATTTTAAGACATAAAGTCTGATACTATTGGATAAGAAATTTCCAGAGTGAAGAACACAAAATTCTAAATGTATTCTGTGAAGTTCAGTCACACATACAGAAGATGTTGGTGAAATAAAAAACTGTTATGCAATAATAAGTGGCATCCAGCCAGCAAACTCTTGTTATGACAGAGGTGTTCAGCTGTTCAGTTCCTTCAGTTCTTTCATCCAGCCATCTAACACAAAATTACAGTCCCTACCTAAAAAAGGACTTCTTTCTGGACTTCAAAATGTGCATTAATAGTCATTCAAATGTGCAGTGTGTTTATTTGTTCCTTGAAAAGCACTGGTAAATTGAAGGTTTGATATGGGAATTGGTCTCTTCTTTTCACGTTTCTTTTGCTCCGCTGTGAAGATATTTAATTTTAGCTTTTCCTTTTTTTTTGCACTGACTCTTTGTTTTTGTGTTTTTTTTCTCCACAAATTACTTGTAATTGCAGCAGAATTTTACCAGTACCCCCACAAGACACTAAACTTGAATTATTCAAAATGACAGAATTTATGAATTACTAAATTATATTATCATAATGAGGAACACAGTTCATATGCTGAACATGAACAATGTAGTCCAAAATGTTCCATATCGTAAGACTACATCATGGGAGACAATATGTTACAAAGCACTCTTTTCAAAAGCCCCAACCAACAGTCAAAATTTGGTGTTCCATATTAGACATTTGTGAGATGTTCAAATGACGTGCATTTGCAGAGCTACTAGTGAATATGGCTGGTCACAGGTGATCATGCAGTTGTGCAAGACATATTAACCATGAGCTGCGCAACAGAAGTGTGATATTCGTCTGACCTTATTAATGGGGACTATTCTTATTTGAGTTGAGAACCCGAAAGATGGTTCATTTGAACAACCTCCACACATCTATGTTATAGCAGTGTCCTAGTGAATATAACTAAAAATGAAAAATTATAGTTTGTGAAATCAATCCCCTTCCATAACATACTGATCAGTTATGATTCCTGTGTAAACTAAAAATAAAAAACCCCAAGAAAAGAACAAACATGTTTAAAAATCTCTGTGATGATACAAATATATCTAGTCACTTCAAACATGTGCAATATCTACAGCCTCACATGAAGAGCTTGTTAATAACTTGGAGAAGATTCTTCTTTCTAATTTATATTTGTACTGATCATAGTTTTGTAATAAAACTGTTTACAAATGCATTCAGGTTATTTATACCAACCTACAATTCCTTCACATGTGGTGTAATGAAAGTCTAATGTCAGGTGTTAAACTTTTGCATTAAAAGTAAAATAACCGACGGAAACTGAAATTTAAAACATCCCTTTCAGAGTTCAGTGGGCAACTTGTCAGTGATCAGAGGTTCTGGTAAAAGTTCCATCAGGAAATCTACCACCTATCTTTTAATATATTTTAGTAATTTCCACATCAACAATAAAATGTCATTCCTAATCACTGCAGTGGATACAGTGAAGCTTCTTGCATTTGAGAAATACTGTGCACCAAATTTCCTTCAGTTTTCATCCAGACATCTGGAAGTATTATCCAGTGTGTCCAGTAACCTTGCTGGCTGGTATTTAAATTCTATGTCTGCATGCTTGTCACTTAGTGCAGAAAGAGATGATCTGATAAAGGACTAAGAAATAGGTGGTAACTTTCTGAGGAAAACAATGATCTGCATGAGTGTCCTGTGGGCTAACAGTGTGGATAATACAGTACTGTCATAATTGTAAATTCACAGACATATCAGAAGTACAGAAGTATCAGAAGCACATACTGTACTCTGCAAAATGGATAATTACACAGATATGGAACCATGTGCAATGCAATGCTGCTGTGCTTACCTTCTGTGTACGCAGTAATCTCTTCATCACTTCGGTGGCCTTTTCCATTGCATCATCAAGTTCTGCCACACCTGCCTCATTCTGTAAATAATTCAAACCTCTAGTCACTGCAAAATTTAGCAACAAATATTATTTCCACAGACAATATTAAAAAAAACTGCTTGTAAGTCTAAAGCAATCTCTATCTTTTCTATCCTTAAAGAGCTTAATCTTCTTGAAACATATTGTGACATGAAGGCCAGAAAAAAGAGCCATAACTATGCAACAGCTTCTAAACACATTTCAACAGCAACCAAAACACATTTCTGCAGCAATGAATTAACATGCAACAACTGACATACTGCTGGAGAATCAAAATGAAACAACAGAAGACTGCTGGATGCAGTGTTTTCTGTGTGGTCCATCCTGAGCCTTTATAACTTCTGACTTTGGTTAGTGGAAGATACCCAGTGCCTGGAGGTATAAACGGGCCACCCTACTGCTGGGGGGTATAACTGGCCATCCAGTTTGGGGGAGTCTTGAATCTGAGACAATAAAATATGGTCATGAATACCATGGGATTCGAACCCAAGAATAACTGCACTGGTGAGGACCAGCAGCAACTGTAAACAATAGACCCATCCTCTTGTCAGAGAGGATGTTACATAAGGACTATAACTGCAAGTGTTCATGTGAGGGGGGGGACTTGTTGTGGGTCTCAAGGGTGCTTACGTGCCAGGACGAACTGATTGGCAGTAAACTGCCAGTCACAAAGTAACTCTGACTCTGACTCGTGCATGTTTGGAGACTGGTTCAAATACCTCTGAGAGAGTAAAATATGGTAATGACTCCTGTGGGACTTGAACCCAAGAATGACTGCACTGGTTAAGACCAGCAGCAATTGCAAAAATCAGATCTGTCCTCTCATCAGAGAGTGTGCCTGACAGCAGCAAACCCGCAACTGTCTGATAGTGACAAAAATCTGATCTTGGGCCAAATATGGGGCTTGACACCAAGACAGAGTGGCTGACTGACCATCAGTCATAACAGAACTTTGACTTTGACTCGGTTAGCAAGTCATGGCTAAACTCAAGAGCTGCAGCTGAGCATGAGTTGTGAGATGGTAGCCGGCCAATGACGTCAGCAGCATGGAAGCCGAGGAGTTGTACTGGCAGATGCTGGCGAAGACTACAACCGACTTGAGACTTTTCATGTGCTGCTGTGATTTGTAAAGTGTGTAGAATAGCTATAGTGTTACAATAATCTGTAGTTACCCGTTATAAACATTTAATAAATCCAATTATCAATCCAAACCCTGTATCTAGTCATTAACATGTGACAATATGCACAGGTGAAGCCAAAAACAAAAGTGGGGACACAAAGAAAGAATAATAGTTATTTCCATACTGACCGGCAAATGCAACAGAGGGCCATATTTCTCATCTTACAACTGTAAGTTCTTTTTATTCCCTCCTTCCTGCTCTCCATACTAATAAAAAATGGAAGTGGATGTGAGAACCTGCACCAATAACTCACAGATGCATAAGTGGAAGAGTGGGGGAATGTGTAGGATTATATAATAACAATTACAAGAACTCAAGAAGTCACAAAAACTTAGTTCACTGACTCTTACTAGAAATATGTTAAGTTATGGCTGTGCTTATGGACAACATCAAGAAGGGAAAATAGATGTTAAGATACACAAATTCTTGACCTTGCCATCCATCAGAAGAATAACCCATAGTTAAATGATTCCATCCCTGGTATTCAGTGGACAGAAGGCTGAGTTTGCTTAGGGTCAGTCTGGATGCAGTAGCAAAGAGAAAAATTTCTGCCCCTGATGATAAATTAACATGCACTGTCCTGGCCAGTCCAATCATTTTGAACTGTCAACTCAAAATGTACAAGTCTTTAATATTACTGAAATGACAGTTATCAAATAATATTCACTATGGCAGATATATGACTATACACCACAAATACATAAGCAGTTTTTCATTGCATTTTTCAATATATTTTCATCTTCTCAATTTTATGTTGAGTTTTGTTATGTCTTCAAACATAAAAAGTACGTGAGTTGAATGAAAACCTTAATTTTTTCACCAGCTAATTTAGTGTAAATAGGTTTGGTACAATGTGTCACTTTCCAACACTTTCCCTGTCCTCCAGCACTCTACTAACATCTGGATTCCTCATGGCAGGGAGGGGTGGGTGGGCTTTAGTTGCATGCATAGTCACATATGCACTGCCTCTTGCATTTCTTCACCAGTCAGAAGTCTTTAAACCAAGAGCCTCCTTGAATGGCCCAAAAATATGGTATTCACAATGGGTGAAGTCAGGTGAGTATGGCAGAAGAGGGAGACACTCAAAATGAATGTCCCTGATTAACTCAGCTATCACATGGGCAGTATGTGGCCCAGTGTTGTTATGCAGCAATAACACATCAGTACTGAGCAGTCCATGATGTTTTGATGAGATGGCTGGTCTCAGATGATTCCAAAGGAGACTGCAATGGGAGGCATTGGTGACTGTGGTCCCCTTAGACATGTAGCGCTCTACAAGTGAGCCACTATGATCCCAGAATGGTGTTTTTGTGAGCAGGAATGATACCAATCTTTGTCCACCCTCTTCATTTCAGTCTGGTAGCAGCAGACCCAGCTTTCAACTCCAGTCACTATGTGCTTCAGGAAGCCATTACCTTCTGTTTCATGCCTCAGAAAAAGTTTCTGGCAGACATTCATATGTCTTTCCTTTAGTTCAGGAGTCACTTGTCAAGGCACCCACCCCGCAGACACTTTGTGGAACTGAAACATGTCATGATATTATATTGAGCTGAACCATGATAGAGGTCTATCACAGAGGCAACCTCAATCACCTTAAGACAACAGTTTTCCTTAATGACATGTTCATCCTCCACAGTTACATGTGGCATTACGACTGTGGGCTTGGCTTGGTCGAGTGGCATCCATGACACTAGACACTCAATTTTTAAACTTCTTTCTTACTCCATTTGTATACCTTCTGCAGAGATAAGTACCTCTTACCATACTGCAAAATTACGCAACAGTGGATTTTGGGGGGTTTCTTACCTTCACTAACCAAGAAATGGATTACAGAGAGTTGCTCATCCTTCATGCAGGCTTCAAATACTGCAGCCACCTCTGCACACTCCATTCATATCATGAAGCACACACTGTCAGATCTGCCATACATATAACATGCTTCTAACCTATGCTGATGACGTGCTGTGCCTACAGCAGCACACAGCAGGATCTCACTGCGTTCACACCTTTAAGGTTTCACTGACTCATCCTCATATGTTTACACCAACCTTCTGCTTCTTTGTGATCACTCCATGTCCCTGGTGAAGACAGATGACACAGTGCGAGCATACAAATTCATTGCAATCTTTGCAGAAAAATTCTATTTTTTGTAATGGATGATCCTCACAAACTGGTTGCTCAAATGTATGCTGCTCACATGCTTCATCTAATGAAGATTTCTGGTGTTTCGACAATGCCTTAGCAGTTTTATGAACCTAAAAACAAACAGTTAGGTTAGTGTTCAATTTAACACCAATCACTTTTCTCAAAGGAAAATAATGTAAGGTGCAGCTGTGCAAGGAAGAAGTATTTAGTAACCACAGAACACTAGTCAAGAAAATATAATGCATACTTTGTAAAATGTTTCTAAATTCAGGTCTGTTGTGACTATTTAACATAAATTTAGATGCCATTTCAGGTGGCAGAAATAGTAGTGTTCCATGTCAAAGACCATCATAAATTGCATTTAAATGCTTGTTCTTACTCTGATCAAGGACATGAACAGCCTGTCATCTCTTCCACAGTCAAAAAATGATGCCGCCTTTAACCTTTTGTGGTCCTATGTCAGACTGAGTCCACCACTTTTAATTCCATGTTCTGGTCCTAAGTAGGACTCAGTCCACCACATGTTTTATGAATATTATAGATGATCTGGAGTCACTCTGAGAAAGGCAAACAGTGGCAGTGTGTCATTCAAGCCTTCCTCTTTGCAGTGGCATTATCAAACCATTTGTTTTAATACTTCTGTGAATTTTGATACACTTTTCTCTGTAGTTATATTTCAATGGCATCTTATAGTGGGTATGCACTGGACAGCAAACAGATCCATGGACAACTATATGATGACTCAGATTCTTTCGGTGAATTTAGTCACCATTCAGATACTGATAAGCCTGATCATACTGACCCTGACTGGAGTGACAGTTACAGTAATTTTGATGATGGTCAGGCAAGTAGAAATGTAAGTGGTGACAACAGTGGTAATGGTGGTGGTTACAATGATAATGAAGACTGGGCTCTCTAGGATGAAAATAACCATGATTTCTAAATAATACCATCTTGTGCCTTATCTGGTTATAAACCACCTCAAGCAGACAAAATGTCTGTTTCTCCAGACAAATATTTTAAGCTATATTTCAGGGAAAATGTGTTGGAAGAAATAGCTGCTGAAAATAGCAGATATATTTAATAAAACCTGTACATTATAAAAGTGCAGTCAGCAAAACTTCCAACTATGTCTCACCTGGAGTTCATACTGAAAAATGATTTAAGGATTGGTAGGAAATGTTCAAAACAAAACGACCCAAAAGAAAGCAGATCAAGTTCAACAGATGCAGAAGACTGAAAGGCAAACTGCACCTAATTCAAGCACATGGTGGGAAGGTAAAAATGGATTGTGCAGTTTTCTCCAAAAGAGAAGTCAAAGGAGGCAGAAGAGAACTGTCGTTCTGTTGCAGCACCTGTCTAAGGTGGCAAGGACTCCACCCCAACAAATGTTCAGCCATATATCATACAGCGAAGAAGTACCACTTGGTATGTAGATAATAGAAATATTTTATATCCAATAAAGTTAGAGAAAAGAATATCCCATCTTTCCAGTAGAAAATTTGGTTCTTTTTTTAATATTTTTATGCATACAGCATTCCACCACTGACATGTTCAATGTCTTTATCCACATTCTTAATATGCAGTGACATCGCCACTGAAATGTTCAATTGCTTTTATCATGTGTTCTTTATATGCAGTGAATTCATCCTTTACTCTTCCCTTACATCCGTGTTGACCTCAGTCTTGAACTTACAAATACCAACAGCTGGAATGAAAACATAGCTTGGAGATAATTACATCAAATGCTTGCACCTCATGTGTCAGCATATAATATGAGACCTTTAGACTTCACAAACTCTTCCACAAATTCTTATTCAGAGAGATGAGGTTTGGTGTGTTCTCCCCCCATCCCCAGCAACCATAAAAAGAATGGCACCATTCACTGCATGTGTCACTAGCTGACACCTTACAGTCCCTGTCAATATTCAAACAGTAGACTCTTTGACCCTTGAAGACCATATTTTAAGCACACTTTGCAACATTTCTTTATCTTACAGAAATTTTAAAGAAAAACAAACCATTTCATAATAGTAGCTGAAAGTAAATAGTTCAGTAGTATTTAAGAGCAGCAGAAACCTGTAGTGGTATTTAAATTGGACCACAAAGGGTTAAAACAGGTAACTGTATTCACAATGGTGGTGCCTACTTAATAAACATTTTCAAAAGATGATGAAACAACATAATTACTGAGGGATATTATGAAGCTGTAATCACAATAAAGGTATTTTTAAATTTGTAAAGTAATAACCTTTTTAAAATGAGTAATCATTTTTGCCTGTCCCTGTATAATACTATTCTCTTATCAAAACACTAAAAGATTTGCGGTTTTCAAGGGCAGTGAAGATTTATTTTGTGAGCTTCTGGGTTATCGCACTGTGTAGACTCATGAGTGTTACTAATATTTCAGAGGAACATGACCCAACTCCTTCAAGGGAGAAGTGAAGATGGAGACTGCAGATTCCTCAGAAAAATTGGTAACCACCCAACAAACTACATGCTGTCATACCACAGAAGTTAACAATGCTGAATACAATATAAAATCCCATTATTTCAGAATTTAATTTTGTCATAAATTTTGTTATGAAATACACTATTACTGTTGTTTTTGTTGCTGTTATTACGTAATGAACTGTGAGGCTTTCAAATATTTACGCAGGAGTCAACAAAAGCAGAATTAAAATTGCACCATCTGTTTTTGCAGCTCAGTAATTTGATTATCTGTAAAGTTTTGTTTTTAAGAGAGCTGCTGTCTATACCTTTACACCCTGCCCTATCAATGGTAAAATATCTGACATTTCTTCAGCGCCATATAACGTTCGGATAAAACTGAATGAGAAGTATTCATACCACCACTCCATAACGAGCCAAGTGGTAATTAGGATACTTCCATTTTACCTTCCACTTTAGACCTAGTGACATTTAAAGAAGTTATTCCTGATATGATCTCTATATGATCATATTCTGATTTACTAACATGAAACAATAATGTTACAGCCTGACTTTTCAAAGTTTAAAATTTTTCTTACTGGTTTAATGATTTGGTTTCAGACATTTTAAAGTTCCTTTTCACCATATTTTTTTAAAGTTCCTTCTATCAGATATCTACACGGTGAGGCAAGAAAGTAACGAGACTGAAATAAATTTAAAATATGCAGCAAGAGTACCATTCCATGAGAGGCTGCTATACAGGCACTGAAATTGGACCTTGGCAGTCCCATGAGCCATGCCTTGGCTCAATATACTATTCCAGAAACTTCCTGTTGCTTTCCTACACACCATGTATTTTTACCCCTTCCTTTCCTTCGGGTCAACTTCCGATTATAGCCCCACTCCCTTATCCACCAAGGCCTTGCTCACTGGCAGGCATGCTGCAGATTATTCAGGATTAAGCAGCTGATTTGCGTTAAGAGCTCTGGTTTGGGCCACATACCTTGAGGTGGTTAAGATGAGGGTTCCAGAACAGAAGACTAGGAGGTGATCATCTTGTTTCCAAACTTATATTTGACTTGTGTTTTCTTAAATTCCCTTTGGGTGCACCAACCTCTGCCAGTTCTGCCACATATTGGCTGTTTCATTGCTTAACCCTATCTCATGGGTTAGTGCCAGTGCCGTGATTGTAAAGTACATTGTTTTTTACATTTATCTGCTGTCTTCCAGCCTTGATCTGGGCATTCCATATCCAATATCCACACCAAGAGGAGTGAAATACTGTCAAATACATTTGGGCCTACTGTGTGTGTGTGTGTATCATGGCCTCATCTGATTGTATTCTTTTGAGTTATTTATTACACACCCATTGGGCCCCCATTTCACTGGACTGCCTTTTACTGTGATCTTACCTTTCACTGGCCTTGGGATCGTTCTAAGTGGCGATTTTTGCAGACTGGCATATTGTATCTGGACCAAACCCCCATATCCTTATGTACTATATGCTAACTGTAACCAGTTGAGCCTGAGCTGTTGTTTTATGTGGACATGCTTTGTGCATCATGCATTATGCACTTTCAGAAACTGCACAATGGAATGAATCAACATAAAGTTTTGTGTACTGAAAAAGCCCTGTTGAAACACATGAAATGCTGTGAACAGTTCATGGGGATGAGGCTCTGCCTTGAGTACAAAAATTTCAATGGTTAAGCATTTTCAAGAGGGCAGAGAGATGTGGAAGATGACCCCCACAGTGGATGACTGAAAACGGCCTTCAATCCGGAACAAGTGAGCAAGGTGTGTAATTTACTTGGAAGAGACTGCTGATTGGCACTCAAAATGACACAAAGTGAATTAAATGTGAATAAGGAATTGATAAGATCCACAATTACCTCAGACTTGAGTAAGAGAAAAAACTGTGAAGTATGTGTCACACAATCTGAATGAGGAGGAAAACTGATGACTGGAAGCCTCCAAAGATTTCATGCAAGCAGCTGATGGTGAACCTGGTTTTCCAAACACCATTACTAGAAATGAGTCATGGTGTTTTCAGTAGGATCTTGAGACCACAACACAAAAGTGCAGAATGGTGATCACTAAGCTCACCAAAACCAACAAAAAAGGTTTGTTTCCAAAAATCATGCATCAAAATTGTGCCCATCAAATGGATGATTCATATGGAATCTGCACCAGAAAAAAGGGACTGTCAAAATGAGTACCACCGGGAAGTACTGCAATGTTTGTTGGCAAGAATGAAGCATATGAGGCTAGATATGGAACTTCCTGATTGCTGGCTTTTGCATGAAGAACATGCCCGCTCATGCAATAACCAATAAGAGGATATTTCTGGCCCAAAAAGTGATTGCAATGCTCAATAATCCTCCTCACTCCATCACCCTGGCACCAGAAGACTTTCCTGCATCCAAAGTTGAAACTGAGATTGAAAAAGTTCGCCAACTTGAGATGATCAATAACATTAAGAGCATGACAGCAGAACTGAATACCATCACTGCAGATGAGTTTTCAGTCTTTTCAAAGTTTATATGATTGCTATATGTAATAAGTACATTCAGTCTCTCAGCAACTATTTTGAGGAAAACTGGTAATAAATGTGCTGCCCTATGCATTGTTCTTTTTTTTTTATTTCAGTCTCATTTTTTTTTTTTGCATTATGTATCCATCATGCTGTAACATAAACTATTTACAACCAATAATGGGGCGCGCCATAGCTCAAGCGGTTAGTCACTGGCTTCCTACTGTGGCGGCCCAGGTTCGATCCCAGGTCTGGTCAAGTGAGATTTGTGGTGGACAAAGTGGCACTGGGGAAGGTTTTCTCCGAGTACTTCGGTTTCCCCTGTCAATCATCATTCCACCAACTGCTCCACAATCACCTTCACCTATCATCTGAGGCTGGTATAATAGGCCAGAAGTGGTCGCAGTACAAGGGACTTAGTCCCACCCTACTAGCAGCAATACAACAAATAATTATATCACATAATACACTTATGAATATCATTTCAGAGTATATGAAAATTTTGCCTCTGCTGGTACATGAACCTACCACCGCTAGTTCTATAATGCTGGAGCAGCAGCACAGACAGCAGGTTTAAAACATCAGGAATAGAGAAAGTCCTTTCACATTTGTAATTTCAACAAACAATTGCTTTTAGGGTGGCTTACTTACTTACTTACTCATGGAGCTGAGCCCTTCTGGAGGAGCTGCCAATTCTGCAGCTACTCAAGAATTTCCCAGCATTTTATGGAACCACAAGGTTCATTACCATGTTCACAAGAGCCCTCCACTGGTCCCTATCCTGAGCCAGATCAATCCAATACATCCCATCCCTCTAAGATCCATTTTAATATTGTCCATCCACCTATGCCTTGATCTTCCCAGTGGACTACTTCCTTCTGGCTTTTCCACCAATATCCTATACGCATTTCTCGTCTCCCCCATTTGTGCTACATTCCCTGCCCACCTCATTCTCCTTGTCTTGATCAGCTTTTAGGGTGGCACTCATAAAAAACAAATGCATCAGACAAAGTTTACTATAGAATTCCTGGGAACTGTTTAGCGAGCCCTAGCATCTGTAAATCATGAATCTAATTTGTTTAGACACAAAACAAAACGTTTACTTCTTACCATTGTGAAACAATGGTCACAGTATAGAACCTCACACTGATGACACTTCCATTCTGCAGTTGGTTCCGAACATTCCACACATTTGTCTGAAAGAAAGATAAAATAATAATTTATGCACTGACTGACTGACCAACCAACAAACTCCACAGATGTAAGTCCTTTAGAAGCCAACAGCTGCTCCACCACTCAAGAAGTTCCCAGTATTTTATGGAATTAAGTTCATTACCATGTCAAAAGTAACTCACTAGAGGTACCTATCCTAAGCCAGACGAACCTAGTCAATACTCCCATCCTATTCTTCTGAGTTCCATTTTATACTATTCTCCCATCTGCATCTAGGTCTTCCTAGTGGTCTCTTTCCTTCAGGTTTTCCTACCAAACCCCTGCATGCACGCCTCTCCTTTCCCATGCATGCTACATGCTGTGCCCATCTCACACTCCTTGACATGAATGATCTGTGCACACGTTTCTCACTGTACAAGCAGATTATTCTATCAAAATTTTCCTGTAGAAACCCCCACTGCTTATAAAAATTAAATTTTATAGTGAAAAATTAGCAAGAATTGTGTAAACACTACCCCAAACATGAACATAACACAGCTTCTTAGCCCATTTTTGTTAGGCTCAAAATTCAGTGTCTATGAATTCTGAAATAGTCCAATGTTATACTCACTAACATGACCGCCTCTAATGTTACATTTTATTACAAAATGTATGGATTTAGTCTTTACTATATGGAATTTCTTATGCTCTTGAGTGAACATTTTTCCTTCAAATATCGCCATATCATGTACATAGTGGTGCGACGCCTAAAATCCAGAACATCTGAGACACAGCAGGCATCCATTTTTAGGCAACGGCTCGGTATCCATGGTTCTTATCATTGTCGGGGTGACGATGGAAGAGGTTCATGCAACAACGCATGAGTACATAAGAGACGTTAGCACTCAAGTGAAAGACCAGAACTAGTGAAGTGCCTGCGGCAATGAAAACAGCTACCAGTGCACAGAACATGTGAAACGGGACCCTTGAACAAGGTATCTTCCAGGCTGTCTGACTGTCAGTTACAACAGACCAAGAGAGGTCAGTAGTGAGAACAGGTCAGAGGAGACTTGAGAACAGGTCATAACTCAGATCAGGGGCAAACAGAGCACAGCTGAGAGCAGAAGAAACCAGCTCAGCCAAGAACCAGGAGATGAAACATGAGAGACGATGGACTAGTCAGGTTGCAGAGTCTGGAAGACATTATTTCAGAGTGACTGTAATTGTAATTGTAATTGTAATTGTAACTGTAATCGAGTTATACAATAAACAGCTTCACCTAATTCGGAACCCATTAATTTCTTGTCGCGTTACCTAGGAAACATGACAATATGATGGCCCAATGTTGACCACTATTCCTTCATGGCAGTCAAGCCTGCCTCTTTGCAACAGCAGGTACCTTTTCTTTTACCCCCAATGATATACAGTCTCATGGCAGATGGACACAACCAGAGATAATATGCTCATGGCGAGCCACACATTCCTACATGAAAGTCAAACATCCCTGTCAATATTAATCACATGTTAAAAATCTATAACTTACATTACTTACACACACAATGAAAATGAACTATGAAACTCTTAACATAAAATACTGGACTCACGTTAAAACAAAGAATATATAAATTCAATACATAACTGCCCTTTTGAGCTAATGGTATTCACCAGTGTACTTCTAATGCATGACAAACCTCTTTTGTGATTTTGCTGCACTGTCTTTGATGTTGAAGCTTTGTGGGTAGATGAGGTAGCACCTGAAGGAACAAATGTAACTTTAGAATCTTCTGGTTCTTGGCCCCAGTGTCGAGCAGCAAATACACCCAGAAGATATATGTTTAAGGGGAAGTCCGACCTTACATCAACGTGTTGGTATCCTGTAGTGGATGTGTGTTTACAAATTCCACATACTACTTGATCTGAGTTACGAAGAGATGAGCGTATGCAGTTTTCACATACTGAATGCCCACAATGCAGAATAAGAGGGCAACGCAAACCACGAGGATGTAGTGGATCTGAAAAGACAATGTCAAATGTAATTTTACAGACATTTTAACACAGCCAAAGAAACACTAATATGCAGGTCATACTGAAAGTCATGAGCAACTTCTTTTGCATGCAACCTGGGAACAGCAGACGAAAGAGAGTATGGTGGTAGGTGGAACCAGCTGTTGTGTTAACCTTGAGCCTAAAGATAAAGGAAATCTCATTCAATTCACTGCAGATAGGATTTGATGTAAACCAGATGCTGGTAACATTTCTGTGATCACTAGTGCAAGACCTATACATTTCATAATTTAGAGCTGTGTGCACAACTCAATACATAAAATGATATTCAAATGATCATAAACAAAGCAATCCTAAATTTAGAACATAGTAATATCAATCTTCTGTTGTTCCATCAAAAATTCAATGGACTTCCAGACATAACTGCTAACGATGCATGATCACTGTATATTCCATGTTTTACTACATTAAAATTACCAGAAATATTAATGGTTAATCTTATGGATTACTCTCTCATCACTACTTCTGCAAATAAAATGGGAAGAAAAGGGATTGAGTGTTCTGTTAAAAAGTGTTGAATTTAATAATGCTTTACGGAACAGGATAGAATGCAGAAATGCAGAACTCCTAATTTTGTCCAACATATATCTTCTGGCTACATACATGTACAGACAGCATCCATATGGGATTCTGAAAACTTATTAAATAAGACAGATAACATTACAGATCACCTTTACAAACTCATAGCAGAATTTGCACTGGTAGTAAAATAAATGCTGATTACATAATTGAACATTATCACGAACAATGCCTAAATTCTAATGACAGACAATGACAGACACTGTTCTCGGCCATTGCACTCAATAGCATATAAGTAAAATTAGGACTGAATTCCATCAAGTGCAACAATTTTTCTTAATAATAAAATAGAGCCTTTACACATTTCAGCCAATGATAAGAAATAAGAACAAACACAGAACTGGGCAATTTATTATATCTGCAGATGGCTTACTGTGAAGGGACATAAACATCGCTGGGACTCGCAGCAAGATCTAATCAATCAAAAAATCTTTTTAACAAAACATACTCAGATACTAGCTTTTTTCCCCTTACAAGACAACACATGCACGTAATACATGTGAAGTATTTCCTTTAAAGTGTTGGTCACATTTCGATGATGGCCATCATCAGCCAAAACATGTGAAGGCTCTATTTTATTATTAAAAACACTGTTACACTTTATGGAACTCAATCCTAATTTTACATAAATGCCTAAATTCCCTACCAACATCATTTAACCTCATGTAAACTGTTAACTTCTCAGCAGACTGCCAGTGATAATTTCTTTATACATGTTTCCAGAAAAGATCATTAATTTGTTATACTAGTGATAAATTGACTACCTCATCATGATAATCTACAAGCAATAAAAACATAAAATCAATTGCCAATGATCACAAATACTGGAAACAAACTAAGCTAATAGATGTGTGGCATTTGAGGTGCTCATAGCAATGACTATGAAGGGTACTATAAAGAGTTCTATCTTGTGAGATAGAATGTGTAGTCTGTTGAATGTCAACAAAAGTTTCAGCGGAACATGTCACCTCATCTTCACAGTAAAAAAATAAGGCAAGCAAGAAACCAGCAAGAAGCTTAAATGTTGGTTAACTTTAAACAGACTTCACAGCATTATATCCCAGAAGATTGAACTCTTTATAACCACTGCTGTGAGAACCTCAAATCCCACAAGAGTACTACAGCCTGGGATGTGTTGCCATGTAGCCTGGTAGGATGATAAATAATGACACTATCAATGAATTTACAGCACATCTAATACATGAAAACTGGGGATCAGTATTGAACAGTCATGATGTCAATTTGAAGTTCAACATATTTCTAGATATTTTTTAAACATATCAGAGCAAGCTTTCATATTAAAACAGAAGTGTCTGACAAAAATAAATGACTAAAGTTATCATAGCATACTGCAAACATAAGATATATTCTTAACTAAGTAACCAAACTAGTAACAACCTAGTACTGAAAATTTACTAAATTTTTTTTAACTCAGATCATTATTGGGGCCAAATGCATACATCTGGCACAATTCAATACTTTAATTAAATGTATGCACTGTAACAAATATTATTATCAGATAATGAGGTATAAACAGTCTGGAAGATTTTGGAAATGGACACAGAAATATTCTCAAATATGAGAAGACCATTAATATGGATAAATGATGAAATTATAAATATACTTCAAGTTATAGCAAACTCTTTCATAACAATATGAACAACAATAACATCAAGAACTCAACAATGAAAGATGCAGTAAGTCACATGACTGAAGCAATTCCAGCAACCTTCTCTAACACAAATCTTATGCCTGAATTAGCAAATCAAATTCATTAAACAATTCATTCTCTCAAACAACACACATTCATTTGGTTATGATAATATATGACTTTTTGTCACAAAAGTTTAATCTGTACTGAACCAATGGTCACAAGAACTTTTACAAAATGACTTAAACATTGTAAAGGCAACAGTTATATATAAAATGGCCGAAAAATCTTGCATATTCAACAATAGATCCATCTGAACCCTTATGGCAATCCCTAAAATATTTATCTATATATGACCACATCTTCACCCCACCCACTTCAACAATGAAGATGGAGGTTGCATGTTCCTTTGAAATGTGTTCTCCACCTATAAGACAGTACGGGCTCACAACGCAGAAGACCACAATTTGTAGGTTGGTACTTCAGCGCCAAACATTCTCATTTTCTGGCAACTGTCACCATTCATGATGTGTATTTGTACCAGCCGTCTTACAGTGCACACAATTTCACTTTTCCCTTCACTACATGTTTCGGCACTAATGTGCCATCATCAGGTGTGGTTTTATTTACATCAAACCAGTGCACTGTATGCCATCATGTCTCCTTTATAAAATGATTAAAATGTATATATGTCATGTATAATAATCAAGTTTATATATTAAAACTTTTCAAGATTTATCATCTATACGTCGCACTTCTAATTCACGAGTTACGTCACTCCTCTCCTATGGGAGTACTATTCCTATATTCTTGTGTATATTGTGTTCTGTGTTGTGTCCTTCCCTTGTGACTGCGTGTACAGGGTGAGCCAGACTCAATTAGGCAGTTTTTGATCATTAATAACTAACCAATCCAACAACACACAGGATAATGGGAGAGTACCTTTTATTGTCGATAGATGGTAGCATCATACGGTATGATGTGAACGAGGTCAATACTCTGCCTACTTAGTGCCCATCGAGGAAACGTCATGGCCGGTAGACGGTTGTCTATTGAGCAGCATGTAAAATGTGTGCGCTTTTTCTCAGTTACTAACAATGTATCAGAAGCCGAGCGCAGGATGCTGGAAGAGTTTGGACCACCAGCAGTCCACAGGGACACAATTGTCCGAATAAACAAGCAGTTTGATGAAACTGCTAGTGCTTTGAATCCCAAGCATCCTGGTCAGCCGAGAACTGTCTAAACTGCTGACACACAAGAACGTGTTGCTGCGGAACTGGCATCATCTCCTCAGAAATCGAAGTCTACCCACTGTTTGTCGGCCCTACTGGACATTTCGAGGACAAGTTTGTGGAGAGTTTTGATTGACATGAAGCTGACGCCATACCATCCACAGCTTATTCGTGTTCTTAACGAGGACGACTTTGACAGGCGACTTGAGTTCGCCGAGTTGATGCTGACAAGTTTCAGGAGAACCCTGACCTTATCCGGAATATTGTCTGGACTGATGAGGCCAAATTTCACACATCAGGATCGGTCAGCAGACACAACTGCGTGTTTTGGCGGCCAGAGAACCCCAGTGCCACCATTGAATATGATTTCCAGTCCCCGGGAGTGATGGTGTGGGGCAGTGTGATGTACAAAGGACTGAGTGGCCCGTTCTTCCTTGAAGGTTGCGTCATGGGGGAAACCTACCTAAAGTTGCTGACGGAAAGTGTCATCCCAGAACTTCAGAGGAGAGAGAACTTTGATGAACTGTGGTGGCAGCAAGATGGGGCCCCACCACACTTTGCCAATATTGTTCGGGCATTCTTGCATCAAGTTTTTCCTCAACGCTGAATTGACCGTCGAGGGCCTGTGGAGTGGCCAGCCCGATCACCTGACATCACCCGACCAGACTTTTTCCTTTGGGGTTACCTCAAAGACAAGGTGTACGCTAACCCCATTGACAGTGTGAAACATCTGCATGAGGTAATTGTTCAGGAGTTCAATAAAGTTCCGGTGAATATGTGTAGAAAGGCGTGTGAAAATGTTGCTTTGCGTCTGCAAGCCTGTGTTGACTTAGGTGGTGCCCAGGTTGACCAGCATCTTGAAAATCGATGACTTATGTGTGTGCGATTCCATTTTTGTAACCATTGCAATTGTTAACATTTATCAATAAAAATAACATCTAATCAAAAACTGCCTAATTGAGTCTGGCCCACCCTGTAGAATATACACAAGAATATAGGAAGGGTACTCCCACAGAAGATTGACATAACTCACGAATTTGAAGTGCGACATATAGATGATAAATCTTGAAAAGTTTTAACATATAAACTTTATTATTATACATGACATACATAAATTTTAATCATTTTATAAAGGAGACATGATGGCATATAGCGCAATGGTTTGACGTAAATAAAACCACACCTGATGATGGCACATTAGTGCCGAAACATGTAGTGAAGACAAAAGTGAAATTGTGTGCACTATTAAGACGGTTGGTACAAATACACATAATGAACGTGAATCAGTGCAACAGGACGCTAAAATATAACTGTAACCATATTTATTACTGTACATTTAATTCACTAATTACGTGTAAATAAAGTTAACCATAAGGTTAAACTACGCTGAGACTACCACGGGCCAAGTGGCTCATTAAACCCAATAATTACAACACCTTGCTACAAACACGCTGCTTTTAAGCAGTCCGGGCGTTGCACAAAACCTTACCTCTGATTGAAAATATTTGTGAGCAGTTTGAGCACGACACATTCCTTGTTGGTTTACTTTCCATGTTCCTTCTCAATGGTAAAACACTTGTTTCTTAACGCCCAAAACGACTTAACTGTCTCAATCAAACTTATGCTCCCAAACTTCGTTACAACAAACTATTACATGTGGACCAATCCACTTAAACACACATCGTACCGATCGTACCTAACCCATTCCTTGTAACGCTACATGGGCTAGCAATTAGCTCCAGTCGTTTCAACCTTATGCACTTCGATGCTAATCGATAAAGATCGATATCAACTCACATTCTACGCTTGTACCACTAAAAGTGGCCGGTTCATGACATGTTTCTTGAGACGGTCTCATCGATCAGAAGCAGAAAACTTCCCTTATAGACGAATCCAGATAGCCAGCGGCGTGCTCTCCGGGATTTATGTCCAGCATATTATTGTATTTAAAAAAAAAAATTATGTATATATACAAAAATGGCATAGGCAATGCACATCCGGCCCTCTATAGCACATTCTTCTAAACATCTTATTCTATCATAGCGGTCACCCCGCGATTTTTTAACATCTCCCTTAACCCGAAAAATATACTATTTTGTATACATATATTTCTTTCTCTTTTTTAAATAAATCTAGGTATTTTGTTTAAGTAGCAGCCGCCTTGCACGAATCTTTTTTTTTCTCTTTCTCTAACCTTAGGAGCTCTGTGACTGACTTCTGGTATTCTTTTTTTTTTTCAGACAAAATGTCCATCATTGTTCTAGTATAGTTTAGAATCCCAGATGATATGTACCTCCATTTGCAGTCCATCACCACATTCACATTCAGATGTGGACACAATGTTAGATCTACTTAAGCTTGCTTTATTGACATAAAGGCATGAGGGTTCACTTTTATCTTATGTAACCACAGAGATGAACCATTCCAATAGTAATATTTCAAAGTAGCTTTCTCCTCTGCCTGTTTTGGTATTTTGACAGAAGCTGTGAAGCTCCTCTTTGCCATTTCTTTTTCCACTGGCCTAAGATCTGCCATTGGTAATACACAGTTGACTATCTCTGCCTGCTTTGATTGACCATTCTGCCTGAGTCAGCTCATTCAACAACTTCCAATTCACAGTGCCCCAGGATCCAGTAAAATTGGGATTTTTTCCTTTGTGATTCCAGTCTATTTTGTCTTTAAGAATTTGAGCAATGTACGACACATTACTAATTCCTTTTAGCACACTTTCGAAGCCCGAGAAAATCATGGAATTTTGCTCAAAGTTCATTTTTTGATGATTTCTAGTGTTTCACCAATTGCTAGTGCTTCTACTGTGAAAGTGGACCTATCCTGAATTTCCAGCTAATACCATCACTTACATCTATTACTGTAAATCATATGAAGTGTTTGTCCTCCATTACTCCTTCTTACCTCGCCTCCATCTGCGAGCCGACTGCCTTGAAAATGTGGGGGCCTTGATGACTCACAACTCTATGGGCCTCCATGGGCTGTTACAGGGATAGCTTTACCTCCTCCTCCTTCTTCTTCTTATTCATCATCATCATCATAATCATCCAGCTGGGTTCACAATGTGCCATAACCCACCACACATCCAATAATAACAACAGTCCAATGCTCCAATAACAAGTCTGTATTGTTTTATTCTATACCTTTTACACTAAATAATGTGGCACTTACCTCAAGTTCATTTTCATTTTTCCTTGGCTCTCAGGAGAAACAGCAACTTTTTCCTAAATACTAATCAATTGATCTTTATAACATATACAAATTGTTTCCTTGGAGGTAGGAAATGAACGTTCAAATATCAATTAGACAAAGCTTAGACCCATAACAGATTAATATAATATGGATAAGAAAATAAGGGTAAATAAACAGTAAGCACAAATGTTTTAACAAGGTATAGGGTGAACAATATTTCTTCACAGATATGAGATGTGTGTAATTTATGTTTCTGTATTCAAGGCATTCAATCTGAAATTCCACTTAAATTTGAAACATAAAGGCTATTATGTTAATTTATTTTTGTGTGCAAGACTATCTCTAGTTTAAAAAAAAACTGTGTACTTTAAAAATGTTATCATCTTATTTTACTGCTCTTAAATCACTTGTTTGATCAAAGGGCTCAAGCAAGTTCAATAGAATACAGGTATTTAAAAGCATTTTTTATATCACAAATTATTAGTTTATTGCTTTACCTTTTGCTTATGATACAAAAACAAAATACCTGTCATTAGAGGGTGACAATATTAACTAAATGCCTGACAAATTCTCAATTTGGTAGCAAGATATAAAACATGTATATAACAAAGTGAAGATTTCTAGAAGTTTTTACATTCTTTTCAGTGATCATCCCAAACATCTAGTATCATCCATACCTACAGCTTTTACAATCCAACACAAACACAAATTAACAATTCATGTATTACAATATATGGAGTACATACAGAAATCCAAATTGCAGAAGTATCCAAATAAATCCCCCTTATTTGCTGTTTGTTTAAACACAGCTGTAGTAAATAATGAACAGAAAATAAAATATCACCTACCACCTGAAAAAAAAAACAATATTTCTGTGAAATGAAATGTGAAACAATCCAAGTTTCACACCAGAATTATGAAATAGCTCTGGAACTTAATATATACAGCGTCTAAGGAGGAAAGATCAATATTCTGGGAGACCATAGTTTGATCATTCTAAGCAACAAAGTGTATATGTACAGGTGTCTTATTCCAAATGGTTTCTGAGACAGAGCTCTTACACTGTAGAGACAAGCAACATTTCATGTCTTCACGCAAGTTGCAAAGTTCATTGTTACTGATGGTGGAATTTTTGAAAATGTATGCAAACTGTACCAACTGTCACTTGAACAATAGATATCAGTATTAGAAGCAGTAGGTAGTATCTTTTTCTTATCACCAAGTTTTGAACTATACAGTGAAATAGCTCCATCTCGGAAAACACTCGGAAAAGGATACATGCATGTTAGACAAGTTATTGCTTAGAATGGCCAATACTATGACCACCCAGAATACTGACCTTTCCTTCTGGGCCACTCTGGATATACATGATGGACATACTATTACTTCTATTGTCAATATCAATTTGAATGCAAGGGACATGCCCCTCACAAGACACAAAATCAAATTAATTTGTGAACCATGACACTGGTTTAAACAATCAGAACTAAGTACATTTATGCAACAATGATTCATGTAACTGACTGACTTAATGAAATAATAGATTTATATGAAATGCTTAAAATCATTTGCCAAGTGTAGTTAGAATGGTAAATGTATGCACTTTTAAATTCAAAATTAACAAATATGCATTAAAACTGAATGCCCATCTGACATGGAAATTTCATTCATATGAAATGCTGACAATTACTGTATATGGAATAGTTAAAATATGGAATGCATGCATTGCTTATTTCAGATTTAACAAAGAGGTAACAAAACTGAATGCACAACTCAAAAATGTACCAAACACTTTGCCTTTAAGCAATGACCACTCAGATTTCCCTCAGCAATCTAATTTCTGTAGCAAACATGCCCTCAGTATAAAGGAATCTAATCTGCAAACCACAATGCCTTAAAATATTCTAGAATAACTGCACATTTCAACAACATGAAAGCATAGAATTGGCGTAAAAGGTAAATGTTGTGTATATTTAAATTTTGGTATTATTATTATTATTATTATAATTCAAATTCAACTTTCAACTTATAACTAAACATTCAAAGTATTCCCACTTTTTATCTGGTGCAAATGGATACATAAGAACATTCCACTGTCAGAGTTTGCTGTGTGGTACATTATGACTCTGCAGCCTTAATGAATTATGATGGCACTGCAATGTGACAAGAAACAACTTAATCTGTATGCTCCTATAATTCATCTGGCTCCCTCATTTATAATGTAGAGCACAGAAGAAGAATGAAGACAACACAAATGGGAGAGTCCTAAGGAGAGCCTTGAGTGTAATAGAATGATGGAGTTGTAAGAAATGAGCCCATCTTGCAAAAGACATGTTTTTAATTATAACATATTGTTACTGGAAGGCATAAGATATATTTACATTGTGCACAGCAATTTTACACGTCAAACTTCTTAATCATTAGAAAAGTCAATAAATATGGAACACACTCCCTTGCATAACAATATATACGGCATATAAAGCACTGCAATAATCAGCAAAAGACTGTTAGGCTATCTCATTTGGACCACAAATAATGGAAATATGTTTCCTTAAGATTTTTATATGCAGAGACAAATTCAATACAGCACTTAAAAATGTGTCATTAAAAAAATAGTTCAGGAATGTTACAAAGATTTATGAATTAGGCTTTAAAAAATTATGCCAAATACATTCCATTTTTCAAACACATTTATACTATCAACTGTGTGGATGGCATCCATTTTTTATACCACTCACCTACTTCCTAAGGCTACTGTCAATATGAGGCTACTTCTTTCACAGGATGGTCATCAAGTGTAGGGTGTGAAGAAGACTGAACTTCAATAACACTATTTGTTGGGGCACTGCTTGATGTTTTTGCTGGTGTAATGGAAGGTTTTGCTTTCCTTGTTAGGTATGCAGAACGTGGGTAGGGTTTCAGTACGACACTAAACTTTCCACTGCGAGGACGAGCAGCTCGGTAGAGAGCTACTGAAGACAAACACTGAACCTTTCTGCTGGAAAAGAGGGTACAAAGTAACACATATGTACTATTCAAAATGTCATGTATTTGACTTTAAACATCAATCTTGCCCTGTAACTACTACAAGACATACACTACTCCAGGAAAAATTTAGCTAATTTCAATTTCAATACAGAAATAAGAATGTGAACATAGTGCCTTCAAATAAGCCACGATTTCATATTACCAGTTCAAAGTTCATAATAATAAGTCAATTTTCTGAACATGTACAGACGTGCAGAGGAATCACTGACACATAATTCATTAAAAATACAAAATATTATGCTCTAAACTAAAGTCTGAAACAAGTTCCATTTTCTTCAGGGTTGGATACCCTTTCCTTCGTTCCTTCACAGTAACAGCAACAACAATAAAGTGGCAAGATTAAGAAAAACGTTGCACATCAAGGGATATCAAAATATAAGTTACATGCACAGCATCACTGTTTGGAAGCAATTATATCTGTCAAACTGGAATCTTTCTGCTTTTCAGAAAGGTACTATGTTTACCACTATTAAACTATTCAACAGATTGTCCATAACCATTCAAAGCCTTAAAGATGATAGAATTAGTTTTAAAAATAAGCTGTCTTTATATCTTATGAATAATTTCTTTTATACAGTTTCTGAATATGTGGAGCATAACATAAACAATTAGTTTTAATTATTCTGTTACCTGTGTGTTTGTTTAAATTTTTTGTATTTGTTTTTTTTATATGACGACCTTCATGTCCATTTGTTTTGGACTTATGAAATGAAATGTATGTATGTATGTATGTATGCAAAGGTCCCACCATGCTTAAGCACCATACTATGCACATATATTGGGGACAATGAATTAATGTCCCATGCATTATAGACATTGACACTAGCTGGAGATGAGTGGCAAGCTTTCTGTCCCTGATGCCAACTCCTTGAGGAAAAACACATGCTACCTATCAAACAGGGGGCCAAGCAGATATGCCAGTGTTTTTTCGATGTGATGATAAAGAGCAGAAATCAAACCACACTTATCCAGCCCAATAGCTTTACTGAGCAGAGGTCACACAAAAATCCTATATGCAACATACTATTTACCTTCAGACTGAATTAACAACAATGAGTCCAGCTAATAATGACTCTACTTTCCATGTAACGTACTATTTACCTTCAGACTGAATTAACAACAATGAGTCCAGCTAATAATGACTCTACTTTCCATGTGAGGGCATCACAGATGACTCTACACTCTTCTTGTGCTCAAATGGAGAAATCATACATTCTTTCACTTTTTGGTATAATGATCCAGGCTGCATTGCTAATGATCCGTTGAATGTTAGTGGTTAATGCTACCGATTATGTATACAATATTAATAACAACATAAAGATGAAACATAATATTAAATTACCAAATCAGGATATCTTCTCTCTGGACAAAACAATGTTCTGAACATAAACAAGCAATAGGGCACAATGCATGTATGCCGCCCATGCACACGCGTGCGTGCGCACACACACACAAATCAACCATTTACCTTTCAACAACAGGTTGTGTTTCATATTTTTCTTCATGTGCTGGTGGAGGGCTTGGGCTTGTTGGGAAGGTCTTCGACTGGCTGGCAGAGGACTGAAAAATATACACGTAAGTCAGGGGTTGCCAAATTTTCTTCAGTAATGGATAACTAGGAGAAGAATACAATTTATAGCAGGCACCACATGAATCTACCAAAAATAAGGATGTAAACTGAAATAGACTACGAATAGTGATATAACCCATGTTATCACAGTTCCCAAAACATCGTTTTGCATGCAGGCACAACTAATTTTCTTATAAAATGTCACTATGATTTAGATGTAAACAACTCAATTGATGTGATGCTACAAAACAATTTAAAAAGACGGAACTCCTAGGCACTGAACAGGAATTTGGTTCACAGACAGGAAATCATCATGTACTTTGCACATATCAGCTAACATGGAAACTGTAAATATTTCAGAATCCTCTTGGGTACCCAAACTCTTCGAAGGATATAAAGCTGCCTGTGGTCATAAAGTTGGTGATACCCAAAGTTAGGGACTCAACTTAATTTGTAATGTAACAAATTTTGAAGGTTTCCTGACTACTAAAATTAATAATTTCATTACATGGTGGCCCCAAATTTCCTACAAATTAAGCAGCTGATAAATATGTAACACACAAGGATGTCAACTGGCATGACTTTGTGTACAATAGACTGCATCACTGTCCTAGTCATCAAAAAAACTGGTATACAGAGATCCTGCTTTCATGTTTTGTGGTTTAAAATACAGAATGTAAGGCATAGACACAAAAAGTAATGATTCAATTTTATGATTCATGTGACCAACTTTCTTTTACAAATCTGCCAACATGTTAAAAATTACATTCTGAGTAGGAATTTCAGATATTGGACACAACTTCTAGTATCATATTTGTTTCTTTTCCACAAGTGAACATTATATGTGGAACCAAGAGACATGAGAGCTTGATAGTCCAGTTTATAACCATTCTTCCATGACTCATGGACTTCATTATATACACCAAAGAAATTTTACGTCTAGAAAACTAAATATTTTGTCTATGCAACTGAATATACCAATACAACAGATCCTTATGACTAAGTAAATCACCTAACTATACAACTTACAGACTAATCCTATGAAATAGTTCATTAAGGACACAAATTTTGTACCACTACTTACATAACACTACATACTAAGCAAACCTATTACAATATGATCAATCATTCACTTTTTACGAAGATGAAATATCCTCAAAACACTAAATTTGTTCTGCAAATGTCTTGATGCAAATCATGCAGGCAATATATAAAACAGTAAATGATATGTATGTACCTAACAGAAATCTCAAACTATAACATAACATCTAAGTCTGTGATGATGGTATATAAATATAATTACTGTGTTTCTGGACATTATCCATCATCCTGTTTTTATTTAAAACACAATGTTTCTTTAAAAACTTCAAGCTGGTAGGTAGGACTTAGCTTCGTTTGTAAAGAGAAGAAAGTGGAAGGAGCTAAGATTATTCTGCACAATTTGGACTCAGATTACAAACATTTTTGTCATTAATGTGAAAATTCCCAATAGTTATTTTGAACTCACAGAATATATATGTAATGCACACCAAAAGAGTTTAGAAATTAGTGGCACAATATGTCTATTCCACTATTTTACAGATCATTAATTAGTTCCACTCTCCTCTGTTATCGTTTAATATTACATTGTGTCCTGAATGTACAAGGGTTGTAAAATTAAATCTGCTATCAATATTGGTATTGAATTTGGCAGGTTACAGGTGAATACGGGGCTTGTGCATGACACACTAGTAGTCTACCATGAGCTGTGACACAGAATGGGTACATTAGAGCAAATGGGAAGAGTGCCCAGGTGAAATGCAAGTAATCTGTTCAGACAGGATCAACAAGAACCACTGATTCTGGTATTCAAGGAACCTTATATCAAGACACAGCACTATGGAACACTCTGGGACTTTTATACTGCAATTAAGAGAAAGCAACCCAGACTGCTCACAAAGGATGTCAATATTCTAAAGAATGCCCATCCTCATAAACAAAGTCCTACATTTATTGTAGTGGGGAATAAATTTCTGTATGCCTGTGTCAAATAATTCTGCTGCCTGTGAGCTCCACCACGTTTTGACACCTTCCAATAACTCCTTATTATTGTTGAAGTGCCGTGATTCAAACCAGTTCTTGAGGTAGGTAAACAGGTGGTTGTCAATCACAGTGACATCAGGGCTGTAAGGATGGTGGTCAGACAACTCCCAGCTGAAATGTTCCAGCAGTGCTTGAGTGAGAGCAGCTGTATGTGGACACGCATTGTTATGAAGGAGCACTACACCAGATGTCAGCATTCCACACATTTGTTCTGAATGGCCCTACACAGTTTTTAGTGTTTCACAATACACTTCTGATGCAATTGTGGTCCCTTGTTGCAGGAATTCCACCATCAGCACTCCTTTCCTGCCCCAGAAAAAACTGCCATCAGCTTTCTGGCATGCAGACACCATTTAAGTTTTTTCGGCTTGCATGGTGAATGTGTGTGCATCCACTGCTTTGACCGCGCTTTGGTTTCAACATTCACAAATGAAACCCACGTTTCATTACCTGTTACTTGTACAATGTGACTGAGAAATTCATCACCATCTTTGTGGTATCACTAAAAAAGTTAAAGCCAAAGACATTCTCTGCGTTTTTGTGTGCACCTTCTAGCATTTTCAGAACTCATCTTGTGCAAAATTTGTGATAGCCCAGACTGTGATAATCTAGTAGAGGACAGTGTGTGAAATTTGTGGAAATTCACACAAAAGTTCTGAAATTGTCTTTCACAATTTTTTGCTCAACATTTTGAACAAGATCATCACTCACTATAGATGGCCAACTGCTTCTCTCTTCAACGTGAACATATGTTCACCCACCCATCTTTCAACATTCTACACCAGTGTCTTAGAGTTCCTTCAGTCATTACATTTTGGCCATACATTGCTGTGCATAACTGACGATGGATTTCCACAGCACTTGTTTTTAGCATGAAGAAAGTGGATAACAGCGCGCATTTCGCAGCAGACAGGATTATCAATCACAGGACACATCACAAGTCACTCTATGGGTACAAAAACAAACACTAGGTGACCAGTTATGTGGTGGTGTACAAGGCAATGAGCCATGTGCTGCTACCTCGCATGCACGAGTTCTCCCCTGCTCCTACATTAGTTGCCTAAAATAAATGGAGGTTACTCTACAAGTACCCTTGTACACACTTTTACATCCTTAATTGTGTTTGTGTATGTGAGAGAGATTGGGGGGTGGGGGTGCATGTTACACTTCCTTGCATTTGGATAGCAGAGGCCTCAGGGAAAACATTGAAACAACACAGCATTTAGCAAGATACTGTTTTAATGTAAAGGATAAGGATGAAGGAGGGGGAGAGGAATGGCAATAGGTAAGACAAATAAAAGAGATGATAAAGGAATGCAACAGAAAGAAGAATGGAGATAAAGGTATGAAAGGAACAAAGGGAACATTGGGCGAAGATTTAAAGAAACTGTTTTCCCTAGTGATTAAACCTGTGCGTGGACTAAAAAGTTATGACCAGATGATAAAATTTTAGTTATTAAATGTTACTTTATATAACACACAAAGGGTTGAAATTTCAAAGGGCATTAGGCCAGTAAATATATAAACAGTACTCTATTTTTTCTAGTATTTGTCTCAGGTCTGCAATTACCTTTCTATCTCTATCACGCACTGCAACTGCCACATCTGTCTTTTTCATAACCACTACTCTAAAATATTACTGTGTCTGATGGAAGACTGCAATATACTGCATGCATTCATAGATCTGCTATTGACACTTCAGCAAGAATACCCAAATAATGTTACTGTAACAGAAAATGAAACTACACTCACAAACAACTGCTAACATAAGTAAAATGCAGTATGAATTGATACAATTCCCAATTTCTTATGAAAAAATATAAGTAATGTGGTTTCAAATGTAGACAGGTTTACATGTGTACAGGAATGTCAAGAAGTTGCCTTATGTATCAAGTTTTTTATTTTATCACATGTAATAGCTCTCTGAAACTACATGCAAATAAATGTTTACATAGCTTGAATCTGAAGAAGTAATTTCTGCAGAGGGACTAACAATATAATACAGGTATCCCTGTTATCTGTGAGTAATAGTATGCTGGAAATAGCCTCATAAAGCAAAATCATAGAGAGCAAGTCAACTGTAACATGGTATTCCAAAATCATGAGCCAAAAATTTAACAATTCCTTACCTCAAAATTTTTTTAATATTAGTAGTATTCATTCTACAATTTTCAAAAAATTAATCACACAATCAAGAGGTTCCTGCTGAGGGTGAAGACATAAGAGCAAAATTAGGCTCTGTAAGCCCCTTTTACAAGTTGATGACTCTTGAGTCAGTGGGCTGGCAGTGCTCAACCCTGTTGAAGAACTGATGCAAAGTGAGGTACCATGCACCTTTCACCTTCTCGTGGTGCAGTTCCTTGTAACAAGCCAAAAAATTCTCAATCCCTCTGACAGCTTAGTTCAGCCAAATGCTTTGTCTCTGGGTGTGTAAGGGGCTCTGCCCCATGACATTATTCATTTTCACTGCTCATGTCTTCTCCTTTTGCTGTTCTCTGTGGAACTGAAGAGACTCTTCTACACTGGTCTCACCACCTCCTCAGCGCCAACAGACTGGCTATGTCCATGACAACATGCCTAGCAATGTTATGGTCAATTTGCAAATTCCCATGGCATTGACTATACCAACTGTGTTATAATCACCCTCTTACTCACATCTAATTTCTTCTCAATAGTAACAAATTTCCTTTGCCTCTTGCAATCAGCAGTGCTCCTGTCACTGCTCCCATGTTTGATCATGATGATCAGCTTCATGTTATGAACAGGACAAAATTAACCCCTTAGAGCCCAGTGGCTTTATAAGTACCACCTGCTTTATCATGATTACAACTCTGCATTCTGTCCCTGCAGAGTGTACTTACATGCTCTGAAAGGTTCTCATAACAGAGATTTTTTTCCTTAGACAGCATTATTGGGTGATTTTTCTAGTGTAGTGGAGCTGCAATGTATTTCCTGTTATGTAATAACTAAATTTATATATATTATGTGGACCAAATTCAGTCTTTATGAGGTCAAGGAGATAAAATACAATGTTAATTGAGTTGCAGAGAGACCAAGTGCTGCTGATATCAGCTATTAACCTTTAAACACCAGGCTTTTCAATGTTACTTGAGTTGCAGCATGGCTTGCAACTGCAGAGAGACTAAGTGCTGCTGATATCATCTATATTAACCTTTAAACACCAGACTTTTGAAATGGTGCTAGCTTGAGCTGACTGGAGTTTATTTAAATGCCCATTGTTGTTCTGTGTTTAAATGTCTCTTCATGTTAGGGTGCTTGCACTGTATTTGAAAAAGCTGTATCTAATACAATTTTTATGATAAATGAATGGAATTAACTTTGTTTTTATCAACAAAGAACACAGTGTCACATATTATAACGTAAGATTTGAAAATATGTAGATGAAATGTTATAAAATACTTTAAACTTTTTTTATGTGTATTGTAGAAATAGTTTCCCACTTCTTCACACAGTAGTTCTGCATTATAAAACCACTCCTGCTTGTAACATTTGAAATATTTTCACATTCTCTGGTGCCATAAAACACCTGGAAGCAACAGAGTCATTTGGTTCTCTGCTGGCAAGTTTCACGTCTTTGTTACACCCTTCAGATATCCCAGTCTTTTGACTAAAGGACATAAAAGTGAAAACATGTCCTTTCAAGTAAGGTTGGAGGGAATATCTATTGTTTCCTAAGTCAGTACCAAGCCCTGCCATTGCAGCTGCACGGGAATATTGCCCTTTCTATGGTTGCAACCAAATGCTTGCATCACAGCTGAGATACAGCGTGCATTCAGTTTCTGTGAGTTCACAGTGAATTTAAATATCGTAGTTTCCTTTTATCATACAATGGTAATGAAACGTTGTTTGGAAGATGATGAAATTGAAAGGTAGTTGAAATGCAAGATATGTGGCATGGGACTGTCTTTTCTATGGTGCTTCAAGGAATATTACACAAAGGAGAGATTCAGTTACATGACACGGAGGTTGAAGCTTGTATATAAGTCTAGCAGATAACAACAACAAAAAATGTATGTATACTAAATTTTACTATATTTAAAAATAAATATTTAGGACCGTGCATATGCTTCTACTAGTGGAGTGTGTGCACACTTCTGTTAGAATAGTTTAAATGTCTGGCTGAACAAATTGGTATACTTCAGCCACTTCAACCATACTCATCACTGTACCGATCGATGCACTTTGGACATTAAAGGTTAATGACAAGCTGCAAGGAACTGATCTTTTTTTGATATATATGGGCATCATGTCTTTGGAATTACTACATGCATCATGGACCTGATTTTTTGTAAATGAAACTGTACTGCAGTGAACCCACATAAAGTAAGATCACAGATAACAAGGAATTCGAGTATCAAACAATACATTTAAAATTAAGTAACTAAGTTTCATTAGAAAACTTGGATTTTAGAAGATTATCATTCTATTATTTCTACCTACCAGACCATCTATAAATAAGGAATTGGTAGTTATCTTCTCTGTGACTATCACATTTACACATCTCACTACAGGAACATAAATAAATGTTTATTCTATTATCTGACTAATATTAATTCTCTTGCTAATTAAAACAACACATTGTTTTTAATTTTCCAGCACCCTATGAAATGGACAACAATCTACAGTACACTTTACTGCAACAGAGGTATTGTACCTAGACTATAATAGCCTACTATATCATTTATTACTGCCTACTATAACATTCAAAACTTACTCTTTTCTGCTTTCTTATACTGGCAGTAAATTTTCCGCAACAGACCAAATACTTTGTCCTTAAGTAAAGCAAATGACAGAGAGAGACTATGTAGCATTTTCGCATTTCAGAAATTGAGCAAAAGTTCAGGAAAGCTCCATGATGCAAAATACTTACCTATACAATAATAATCTTTTTTACTTAATGGCTTAAAAACTATTTACACTGTGAGCACCAGTTTCTGTCCTAATTAGGTGGTCCTTTCTATGATATCATAATAGCGCATGTTTCGCCTGTATATATGCAATCAGAAGAACAAGGAAATCTGAGGATTTAGAAGGGCAGTGGTTCTACTATACAGTCACAGAAAACAGGAAAAACATACATGGGTTAAGATGTATAGTATCTGACGAGAAAAACAAATACAAAATTCTGTAGAGTAAAATCTTAGAAATTTTGGTTATACAGGGAAAGGGGTTCGATATAATGGACAGAACATATTATTTTATAGTTGTGATCCAAAAATATATAACATTGTAAGGTAAAAATACCTTATGTTTCAAGTAATTAGGATGTTCCTGCCATATTATTAATTAAAACATAATTCTTTTTCACAGAAAAAATATGCACTTAGAACAACAGTCTGTGATTATTTACAAATTCACAAATTGGTGACCATCAAAGAAAACTCCTAAACTGTATTCAGGACACTTAACAAGTTTAACTGTTATTTGTAAGTGTAAATGCCTTCTCACACACAATATTTCATACTCTGATCTTATCTGAAAAACCATCATGTTCACAAAATAAGTTTGTGTTCCTATAAACACATAACAGCTGAATTAACTAATATACGTGGTTTCTAAATATTTCTGGGTAAAAGAAAATATGAAGTGAACACACCATACAGTAATAATGGAGTACTGTCAAAAACAACATACCTTGGTTAGACCTCCTGGAACAGGAATGACCAAGTGTGCCTTCTGTAGGCACAAAGATTCCAAGAGTTCAATGCCTGGAAGACAAGGCAGAGAGTAAGAATGTACTCTTTTCATTCATCATTCCTGATGTCACTGACAATACATTATTTTAAACCCCTGACAGCAAAAGTTCAAATCTGCACATGGTACAATTTATAGAATGTTTAAAGATAAAACAAGAAAAGACACAAAATTAACTTTTATATAATTCTGATTGCACTTTTTTTGTGGCTGTGAAGACTGGTTCACAACACAAAAGAAATAAAAGGGACAAAGGCTACCAAAGTGTATTTTCTATTCAAAGGGAAAGGCTGTACAAACTGATTCTAAAGGGTTCTTACAATGGTGCAGACATTCACTGCACAGAGGTACTGCTGCAAGGAAAAATGCTACATAGATATTTTATGTCTGGTCTGCATAAATATATTTCTGCATCACGTAAATATTTCCAAGCCTCAGGTTATGTCCTCAACTGACTTTCATTTTTACTGCAAATCATCTCAATGCGACAAATACTCATAACTGTCATCTACAACAAATGGTACATGAAACTGCAATGCTGAATTCATGTAAGACACATAAAACATGAAATGAGTCATACCTTCTTGCCTATTTCCACTGTATTTATTTTCCCAAGCATCAAACATCATATTGTAGTATCGTGGAGCCTCAAAGAACTCGTGATACATGTGTGTGGCGGTTGTCGGAAAGATCTTCAAGAATCTAAACATACAAAATTACACAAATGCAAACTGTACATGAAATATTATGTGCTACATCGAATGCAACATTAAAGCAATCTTATAACCATATCAGCTCATTAACTATAAATCTTAGGACACACAACAGCATTCTAAGTCTTCTGCTAAGTGCAGAGCCAATCCTTACTCTAAGATGTGGTGTGAAATTGGTACTCTGTCAGCATTTCTGTAGTCCCTTGCTCCAAAAAGTATTCTATCATCTCTTCCATTTTTTGATTTGTAAACACCACACTCATATGGAACCTCTAAAGTGAGAGGTTGGTGTTCTAACAGACAGATTACTGGTCAATCAATAATTAAATCTGTCAATAAATGGTGAATATCAATTAGGAAGTTAAAAAACAGGGTGACAGATGGTGGTGGGTGATTGGGGCAATGGTGAAAATATAAGAAAGCTTAACTCTACTATGTAACAGAACACATTAAAAGCAGCAACTTTTAATGTACCATGCGAAGAAAACTGCTTACAAACAAACAAACAAACATAAAACTGTGTGAAAACATAGTCCAAAGTGACTGTATCCCATAGAAAGATGAGTCAAAACTAATAAAAAGGCAGCAGTTTATCTGCGCTGAAACTGTCATCCACAATTTATTTGCAGAAATTTCAAATTATTTCATTCATGAGTTCTAAGAGATGAGATAGGAAACATGTGAATCCAACAACCGGATCAATTTAAATACCAGACATGCTGAGGACAAAAAGGTGAATAAATAATAATAATTACACTCTTTATGGGTAAATAATATTCTGTAATATGTATGGCACTTCACGAATTAAAAAGAAAGACATTTTGAAAACTGACACTTCCACATTGTCTTCACTGGACTACATGCCTCTCTTAACACTTGCATTTTATTTCAAAGTCTGTAACTCTCTCCTGACCCTATTCAGATCAGAACCAAATATTACATGTGTGCATGCTCAGGATAGTAACAAATCTTTTATATACATGGTTTCAGTAAGAACAAATAGACTGTATTACTGCCTCACAATGACACACTGGTGAACTCCAATACTAAACAAGACACAACTTTGAAACACTTTCCTTCTCAACAGAGGAAGAATTTGTCAAAATCTCACAACTAGTACAACTTCAAGTGCACATAAACCATAATGTACAGACCCAACACAAGCCACCCATATGCATTAGTCCATGAAAATGAGTCAGCCAAAATGCAGGCATAGAGTTGCAGTACAAATTCCAGAGTGTTAAGATGTATACTGTTGATTTCTGTGACAGAACATACTCGACTGCAACAAATCTTTTTCCAGACGTTTACTGAATAATAAGAAATCAATCACCACAGCATCATATCCTGGCTGCCTTCCATAATAAGCCCAGTACCGATGGACATCAACTCACATGTACCTCTTCAAAACTCTGCTTTGTCGACTATCATATGTTTAACTGGCCACAGCAGTTCTCAACACTGCAGTTAACCACAGCTGTATGACACTCCACTGACTGAGAATCATAAGTCTTAATGGGAAACTATGTTGAAAAGATGTATTAGGGGTAGCAAGAATAGAGAATTATGAAAGTGATTAGATGACCAACTAAAATTAATTTGCCAATCAAAGAAAACAAAAACCAAGAAACTGAAGAAAATGTTAAAGAGATAAATATGCTTAATACTATAAAACATGCAACAGGCTGGATACTGAAACAGTAAATAAATTCTTAACAGCCAAATAATTATGTACATATGTCCATGAACACAAAAAGAGAAGTCTTAAAAGGAAAAATTTGGTAAGGTAAAATATATGTGAAACAGGTGAGATACAAACCAGTGTTCTCTCAATTTGTGGCCATCTCCTCACCAAGGATATTCACTGCGAACAAAATATTGGATTTCATCTTTCATCTACGTCTGTAGGCTAAGTACTTAATACACCACCACAGCTCAGCACTGAAATTATTATTATGCACTATATGGTATGTGTGTGTATGTTACTCCTTGCCTGAAGTAACTTAGTCTTTCACATTCATGTTTAATAAGAAGTTTAAAAAGAACCCTGGGAAGTCTCGTTTCGGATTTATGAAAGCCAGTCATGGTAGAGTGTTCAGTTTGTTACCCTGTGGGATTTAATGGTTTAGAAATGCTCCAAACTGCAAAAATTCCTTTGGGGGTGGGGAAGGAATATATGCATTAACATGTTTCTTGCTTCCACAGCATTTCTACTCTTTCAGTGGGTATGATAGAATGTTTCACCACGGTCCAATAACATGATCGGCATGATATTCTGACATTAGTCACATATAGTTCTGGGATATGGATAAGCTAGAGGTGCTGAACTGTTACTGCTGTCCAGATGGCAGCAGTATGCAACACACACAGCACAATACTTGCCATGTGTCCAACTTTTCTCCACTGCATGTGCTTCAAAGGAAATGGTGCTGAGTAGTTTCAGGCATGTAAACAAGGATGTTCTCTTTTTTTCTTATTTTAATAGATCAAGAATCTTGGTAATATCATGCACATACAATATAATGTTAGTTTACAACAGAATTACAAAAATATCTTAAATAATGAAGATTTTGCATTGTGAAGTATTTAAGAGTTACTCAACTGGGGGGACTACCCAGGGTAGGTTAAACCATGGCCGATAGAACTCCCCAGGCAAGTGGTTAATGCTGCACAATCTACACATTATGTGTTAAGACACCATCAATATCTTAACTTCATGACAACTTCCAGCATAACAAGAACTTATGTCATCTGTAATAACTATTTCTGACTTAAGTAAGAGTTGAGTACACATATTTTACAAAATTTCAATAGCCTCTGTGTTCATTTATTGCACATTTATAAATGTACTGTCGCAAAAATTTTGTTCCTAGTATATCAGTCAGATTAAATTTCCAGGCTGGCTCTAATATGACAGTATTGTAGTTATGACAAAAATGGTGAGTCATTTACCATTAATTTCAAAGTAGTAGCTCATATTACTCAGAAATAACACTCTGTGAAGTGAAGTTGCTCTTCATTAGAAAAAGGCAAATTCTAAAGAACAGTGGTTTGCTTCAAACTATGCAAAGCTGCTACAAAATTATTCTGCTCAGCTTCCTTTATATGAATTTCTGGCAAAAACTGTCATGGCTGGTAGTCCATCTTCCATATTTCCCAGATTTAGCACGCGATTTTTCTTTTTCCACATCTCAAGTTTGCACTGGAGGGAAGTATATGACATTAAGATTCAAGAACAATCACATGGTAACTTGCCCAAGATGAAAACACAGGGCTTCCAACAAAGGTGGATTCACTCGACTAGCTGCATCATGCTGTTAGGAATTATACTGGAGGGGACAGCAAGGAATACAGGGTAAATATCATGGAGAAATACAACCTAGCAGTTCTTTGATGAAACCACATATGAGTGAAGTTGCTTGTATATCATGCCTAATACTAGCAGCCACCTTTTCCTTGGAACAACTTGTCAATGCGCCATTATCCCTTCTGATATCCCTTTGCTGTGACTTGGACCATCAGGTTCTAGAGAGGCTAGCAACAGGCTCTTGTAAATAGTGTAAGAAGTTGCTCAGTCCATAAAAAGGAAAGGAATTTCCTGATCAGCTGAGTGATTATAAACTTTTCAAGAAGGCCTCTGTTCCATGCAGTGCTTTATATATAGAACAGAACATTTACCTTCCAGCCTGAGTTAACTCATCTTCTGACTGAATGAGATGCCGCACATCGTCTGGAGTCAAATGCTTCAGAATATCCTCGAGATACTGAGGAGAGAGACAGAGGGAAAAAAAACACAATGAAACCAAATAATCAAAATGCATGCCATCACTGCATATACCATTTGATGAAACAATATATGTGCTTCTATCACAGTAGTAAGTCATGCAAACTTGTAAGCTGTTATCAAATTTATATACTGTTTTAGCCTACTTTCCCCATTTTGATAAAATAAAAATGCTTTTCATTGACATTTTGCTGAAATTTTAAGTAACCAACTTTAAGGTTTAGTTGTCTTCATACACACAGGTAAACTAAAGGAATTCTGTGGCTATGAGAGAAAATCCCGGATCTACGTATGAAGACTTTTACAAGGTAATTTTGAAAGATATGGCCTAATCACAACAGAATAACAGAAAAGATTATAACATACACACAGGTAAAAGGAAAGTTTAGGTGGACCATTGAAGAGATGGCAGTGATAACATGAAAATTACACAGTTATTACTAGTTTTGTAGCCAATGTTATTTGGCATGTCTTCATTTAAATTTCCAGTTGTAACTTCCCCTGCACCAGGTTAGAGGCTGGGATTTAAATCCCCCCTGCAGAGAGCTTAAGGAGAAAAGATGCAGTAATAATGAAATTTTCTGCTATATGTTAGCTCAAGGTTCACTAGTTTCCTCTTACTCATAAAGTTACAAGAGAGCAAAAATTATTAAAAGCAACGCAAGCTACTTCTTACACTTTGAATTTGAATTATTCGGATGTTACTTGGAGGGCTCAATTCACTAAATTTTGAATTATGTGTATTAAGGTGCATAAAAAATTATATGTTTGCAGACTCTGACTTGATCTTTATGGCATTTTGAATTATCTAATGATAAATTAGTGAGGATTTACTGTCTAAGGAACAACAAGAAGAATGAGACACATGTTGCGGTACAGCTCAAAGTTTCAGTGTTTCAGTATTTCAGTGTTCAGGGCATAAACCTTCACTGCATACCACTTGTACAAAAACTTGAAACATGATGAAAGGAGGGAAATATGAATTAAAATGCCAGTACACAGTGATATAATGTGCAATAATACCTCTTCTCTGGAGCAATTCTGCTGGTAAAAGGAATGTTTGTTTCGCTCTTCTTTGGATAAAGCAGTGATGTAGAGGCGTTTGTCAAAACACAGTGGAATCGTCTTGTCCTTCACACCAAATGAGCTCAGAATTTCTTCCTGTTGAGCAATAAGCAACTTGTTGGGTACCTGATAGCCAGCCATGTTCAGCAGATCTCTTACCATCGGACCCTTCACAGCCAAATCTAATGGTGAAGACGAGTGTAAGGAGGGAGATATGTTCACCTGTAACATGTGAAAGTGCCAGCTGTAAATATATTTTTTGGCTTATAAATATTCAGCACAATTTGTAAAGCATTCAAGGTGACAATGATGTAGCCAAGACCTGCTTATTCATATTTTTTTCATTTTGTGGTAAAAGTATTCCATTTTAATTTCCTTCACACATCAGATGTGAGGTTCTGACCATGATCCTTTGAGATGTGGTGCTGTGGGGTCTGGTAGTTCACCAGTGTTCCTTTGAAACTTTAGCAACCTTCTACCTGACAACATGGCATCACACCCCACAAGATAGTAATTTTCTTCACATAATTATGCATAATTGTGAAAGGAAGCTAAAAAATGACACTGCAGTCATATAGTCACATTATTAACACTGCACAGTGACTTTACATATGTTTTATGGAATTCAATAAACTTCAGGTTTTTACTGTCACGTATGGAAACACTGTATCTGTCATAATATTAATCTTAATATCAATTTCATATGTAATTTTAATCATTGTGAAAAATCTCTCACTCCTGAAAAAAAATAAGCTATATCAAACAAACATACAAATTGCTTAAGTAAATGTGGTCTATTATCATTTGAAATCAATACAGGAATCAGGCTTAAGGAAACATTAAAAATTTTAAAACTGCGTATGTGGTCTGGGTCTGAGTCATGGATATGCATCTGATTGTGATCACCAAGACAACCAATACTTTCTGTTCTGTGATCCAGATGCAGTGGGTTATTATGTCCACATCTGAAATTGATAAAGTTTTTCAGTGTCTGAACATACCTCAAGGAGCCAGGGCTTCAGGGTTTCATCCAACAGCACATCAATGCCAAACAACTCATATGAACAGTAACGAGAAACAAGGTTGGCTCGTGTTAGCTGGTTAATGGATGACTCTCCACTGATGATTGTCTTGATAACGAGATCAACCAGACTATTCCACAGAGCTGTTACATCCACACCTTCTTTTTCTAGGTATGTCCACAGCGTCTTCACTGTCCTGTTGTAATCCATCAAAGTGGAAGATGGGGAAATAATGCTCAACAATGTTATGTATAATATGCAACCATTTCTGAAGTTATAGTTCTAGACTTAAAAATACTGGATGCTGAAAACCATAATAACATGGCCTACAGCAATTCTGATCTTGACTTCTTCACTAATTTCATCCTTCCCTGTTATCTAAGTACAAATATTTCAACAACAGAACTTCTCCAAAAAAAAAAAAAACCCATTAACACTGATATCCCATTTAAGGTTGGGAAGTTCCTTATAACCCTATGTACTTGGTTTTGTTACAGAACTGTCTACTGAATGTAAATCAATATCAGTAATTTAGTAATATGTAATACCTGCAAAAGAAATTAAACAAAAATATGTATTTTCATTTTTAACTCAAACAGAAGAACCAGAGACTGCCTGACATTTACAAGTCACTTTAACACAATTTTCAACATTCTTTAATTTAGTTATGCAATTTGTTCAAATAATTTAATGATGATGTAAAAAACTCTTCATTTCTTCTACGTTGGGTTTTACTGGCAACTCAGACCTTGAAAACTGGAACTGCATTACTCCACATGTATGTCAGAGTTCACAGCAGCTTGAGAAAACTGGATTTGAAGAAAATTAATTGTTAATAGGAAATGCAATGTTTTGGTGCCATTTACTGGTAGACTAGCACAAATACATATTTACAGACTGGTAGTACAGTGGGTGGGACGGGCAGGCAAGTAGGTAGGTAGCTGGCACAGTAGTTACATGTACTCACACATCACCAGGCTATGGATCAAAAAAGAACATGAATTTAAAAGGTTTGTTTGAAAAACACAACTTGACTGTAATAATTTATGGAAGGATTAGGTGTCCCACACCTTTCTACAACACATTACTCAGTGGTGAACACGATTATTGCCAGGCAGGACAACACAACAGACATCACATGCAGTAATGTGCCAATAACTGCCTCTGACACAGTACATGTGTTCCCCAATGCACACACACTGCTTGAACACTGCATCATAAGTGCAAACCACACCAGGAAGTGTGTTTCATGTTTCACATCTTTCACCTTATACTTAGAAAAGAGGAACACCTGAGAAAAGTAGATCCCATACATGTTGAACAATGACTATTGATGTCTGCTGCTCATTAATGCAGGCAAAGAGCAAACCTCACATAACCACACAGATTAAACCTCTTGCGTTATCACACACTCATCATCATGGAAGAAATACTGCATTATGCAGATAGGGTGCCATGAACATGAGGCATGTCACATTCTTTACCTATCATAAACCCATGCTTGACCATCCTATATCACCTCATTCCACAGTTAATGACATGTATTATGCACTTGACCATCCTATGTCACCTCACTCCACAGTTAATGACGTGTACTATGCGCTTGACCATCCTATGTCACCTCATTCCACAGTTAATGACATGTATTATGCGCTTGACCATCCTATGTCACCTCATTCCACAGTTAATGACGTGTACTATGCGCTTGACCATCCTATGTCACCTCATTCCACAGTAATGACATGAACTATGCGCTTGACCATCCTATGTCACCTCATTCCACAGTTAATGACGTGTACTATGCACTTGACCATCCTATGTCACCTCATTCCACAGTTAATGACATGAACTACGCACCATCACATGATAAAGAGATGTGACCTGCTTATGCCTGAAACAATCAGAACTGTTGGAATGTGAGGTAATTTTTCTCCACAACAACGCAGCACTACACTGATACTGTGATATGGACAACCCGATGCAGATGTGGGACTGGGCAACCCTGATGTACCCTTCTCAATTCCCAAGACCCACCCACAGATGTCATCAATAAGGCTGTCACAGCATCATTACACTGAGTGCAGGTAATTATGGTATTGAAATGGGAGAAATGAGTTGATCTGGTGGAGACCAAAACTGAGTAGGGGAGAGATGCAAGTATGTTGTGATTTGCTGTGTCTGTAGTGTAAGCTCATCATCACATACATAAACCTCACATAAACCTCCTGAAATTCCTTGCATATCTTGATTCAGCCAAAGTAACAGCAGTGAGATGTGAGGCTTACCACTTGTGTCCCTGGCAAGCCGTAGCATCCTCATTTTGGGTATACTGACTACTCATCTTGTTAATACTGTAGTTGGTGAGATGCATGTAGCGATCACCCAGGCTTGCCATGTCACTGGAGTATTTCACTAAAGTAAAAAATGAAACAGAATATTAAAAAAGTGGGTGAGGAGGAAACAATTCTGACTTTTGCAAACAGACATTATGGTTATCATTTTTAAATATCACAGACATTATGGTTATCATTTAAAATATCACATCCATATTTTCTTCACACAGTTGCCTGTTACATAACATACAATAGATCTGCTGGACATGCTTTTCTATACCAAAAATGCCAGGCAACAAAACATCCACACATATGTGAACAGAAGAAGGTTCTACAACTGAATTAAAATAATAAGTCAAATCTTACAACAACTACATAAGAAAGCCCGAGTGTTTCACTGCTTCCATTGCATTTACTTAACTTATAAGGTACTAAGCCTTACGTGGCCAATAACTTTCAGTGGCCCAGAGTTAAATTTCAGGATCACTATTAAAAGTGAATGGTTTTTCTTAAAAAATGGTTTCTAAGTATACAACAATGAAATAAATGTCTACTTCTAAAGAAATGTTTGATCTGTATTTCTGCATGTTCCCAACCTTAAACCTAGATAATATTGTTTAGGAATCATTCAATGCATTACAGATGCTTGTTCTTACACCTGTGTCACAAGTAAACCAATTTAATGGCTAAAATTATTTTGCTTTTCCATTTGCTTACAAGAAGGATGTACTGTACAACATGCACAAATATGTTTTGCAGTTGATGGCTTCCCAGCAGACATAAATTGAAAATATTTTTTCTCGCAGCAATACATTGGAAATGCAAATACACCACGACTGTACTCTGCACAAATCCTTACTTTGTTGTAGCAGACAAGAAGGTTCAAGTATCTGCTTAAAAGGCTGGAAATTTCTCCACAAACTGAGAGACATCAGCTTTTCAAAAATTCTACTTCATGAAGTCAGTACGAGAATAAAAGAATGCATCTGTAAGAATAACTTTTCAGTTCAACAATGAGACAAAAATTTGGAAAAATTTCAAGACCCAAGGCAAAAACAAGAATTTTATTGATGAGCCCAATTCTTTTGCTGAATCACAATCAGTAATACTAGCCACTTTTTCAGAATACTGAAGTGTACTACTTCTTCTTATTGATAACAAACACCTTTTCACTGGAAATTTTTAATAAATAATTGTTATTAAAAAATAAGTTTCACAGCCATGCCATTCTTCACTGTGAGCATATGGGGGGGGNTCTGATGTGTCAGGTAGTCTGCATGGTACTAAACATACCAAAACTAGTTATCTGAGAATTTAAAATAAATAATTAAGACTATCTCTGAATTCAGTCTTGAAAATCTGACTCACACATGCCTAAATATAAGTTCAACTACTTGCATTAATGCAAGTTCACACTCTAACTTGCAATAATACGTGGCTTCTGCTCTTGTGCCCCAAATTTATTTCATTTACATGCTGTTTACCAAATTAAACTGAGGTATATTAAATATTCATACCTGACGCAAACCGAACCAATCCATCATCATATATGTAGATGCGGAGAGGATTGATATTGGTGACAAGTACATAGAGGCGTAGGTCAAACTTGCTACCGTTGATGAGGTAAGGCTGTGATATGTACTTCTGCACCACCAATGGTCGCTTTTTGGGGATCTGAGCCCAGCGGTGAACAACCTTAATGCCAGTACCTCTTGCAGATGCAGGCTGAAAAATCATATCCAATTAATTTTGCTATTTTGTATCTATTGCATATTCACTTATATACATGCTGAAAGGTATGCTTCATACTGGCTTAATAATCCATTTCTCCTTGCCACAACTCTTCTCCCAAGCCTGGCGAAGCAACTTGCTGTCTTGAGGTAGTACATATGTGCGAGGGATAAACCCAAATCTGAAAATCAGACAAGAGATGGTTATATATATATAGACAATATATATGTATATGTTATGTCATTCTCATGCAGTAGCAGTTATCACAGGTGGTACCTCTATGTTTGAAACACTGCCATCTGAAGATAAAGCTTTAACTTAATTCAGTTTCAATGGAGGGGGAGAGAACCAGATAAACGTATACAAGATGTGGGATGAGGGGGAAGAAAGGGGGTGAAGAATGAAGATATGAATGCAACCAGTTTTCAATATCATCCTAGTTCTAGACATTAATACGTCGTTCCTTAATAACTTATGTTATAATTGTGCACAAGGTACAAAGTTATCATAACAGAACCAAAGTGGTGATCTTCAGAAGCATAAAAGTCCACCACTAAATCCTGTAAGAGGCATTTTAAACCAGGATTAATTTTCATATTATACTCTCATTTATAGTACAGATATTATGTTCATCTCCAAAGCAATCTCTCCTAACATTTTCCACCCCAAGATTCTGCATGTACTTCTTGTCAATACCATACATGCCACATCTACTTTCACCCAAGAATTCTAAACATAACACTAGATAACATGGTTATGCTAACATACAAATTGACTTTTTTAACATAATGTTGCTCCCTAATCTCAACACAAAAATTTTTTAACTAGTCTCAGTACTGTGTAGAGAATCTGGAGCCAAAACAATACCTTTCTTCAGTTTGTGTGTTCTTACAAGTTTCATCAACCATAATGACTGAATATGTTCTACTGGTGAATAAAAGATCATTCTCTTTGAACATCATCATATAAAAGTGCATAATAAGTGGTACATATGTTAATATGCTTTGCATAAAAAAGGATACAAACACCATGCATGTTACAACTTCTTGTCGTTTCTGTGATCAGTATAACCAATTCAGAAAAAAAAATGCTTATTTTGTATACTTTATCAGAAATAGTAAACATTTGCTGTGCTGTGTAAGCAAATAAAATTAAAATTCTCCATGTTCCCTGGCGAATACTGTATTTGGCTGCTTAAGAAACAAAACATATACTCACAGATACATACCCCACAATATAATTAACAAGCAATGAGCTAGCTGAACCAAGAGGTTTACCAATACCAGTAACAGCAGAACCCTATGCACAACAGTTTTGTTGCTACATCTTTTCTTTTTGTGTAATATTATGAATCTGGTACAGCCAATAATATCAAAGTTTACCATTGGAGAGAATCTTGAGCCAGTACCACCCAATTCTGACCTTGATAACCTAATTCCCTAAGGCTCAATTTAATGCTACCCTCCCCTCACCTAACCAGTCTTCATAGTGAATATTTTCCAAGAAGGTTCTCAACCAAAATGGTGTGCAAAAATTGTCTCTTGAAAGGACTAGGGTAAATAGGGACTAAGAGAAGGCAAAGGGAAACAGTAGTATGGTAGGAGTAACACTCAATGGTCAGGCATTACAATTTCTGTATGTGAAAGTGTAGTACAGTTCTTATAAGACAATTTGCTCTACAAGTCTGGCAGCAAAATGATTCATGTCATGCTTCTATGCATCATCCAACCAAATGGAATTAACCATTTGCTGCTCTCCACAAAAAAATAATGCAATATCACTTTTAAACCTAGCGGGGAATGGAACACAACAGGCTAACCCTACAGGACAGCAAATGATGCGTTCACATTAGGCCATTCATTTCCATGTAGAAAACATTAAAGAATTTTCTTTGACATTTCCTGTAATGTATTGAAATACACTGCCTCTCTGCCCATCCACACTCCTAATGGGTTAAGAAGTGGAAATGCTGTGATGCCAGTAGTTCTACTCATTTGACCCAAAGAAGAGAAATCAGCAGCTAAGCCATGTTGTCAGACTAGACATGGGGTTTGGACCAGTAATCAGATTTTTTGGATTCTTACAGATCATAACTCAATTAATTACAGTTCTACTGCTAATTAACACATTCTACAATTCACTAGGGCATGCACCAAGTCTTCTCAGTCTTCTGTGTCTTCACCAGTCATAGCTTGGTAACAGCTTCCAACGTCATATATTTCTTAGCTTCCATGTTCCATAGGTTCCATCCTTGCTGGCTGGCACCATCTCACACTAACTGTTCATGGCCAATGACTCTAGCTGTGTCTGGCATTAGCATTGGCTACCGCTGGCTAGCACTCGCTTCCACCTCGTCTGTGGACTGCTAACCTCTCCCTACTTGTCTTGAATTTTGTTTGCTGTGTTTCGATTCTCCTGACATAGTCTTTGCACAGATCCAACAGTAAACACCGCTTCCCACAATACCCTTATTGTTGTGTGCATAACTGTTACTGTGCTGACTTGGTGTTAACTGTGCTGTAACCGAGTAATGGAAGTCTCCCCTGATTAAACTATTCCAGTTTATAGTGGACATGCTACAAAATATTTATATAATCTACAGAGGACTGAGGAACATCTGTTATAGCAGAAGTCCTGAAATAGTACTCCTGGTGAAACTAAAAAATACTGCTACGTTTAATGTGACTAAATTGATGATGCTTAAAAAATGTCCATTAAAAGAGATTTCTCAATATAAGCCACACTTGTTACATTAGACATGAACTGTACTTACATTATAAAACATTCTCAGATATGGTATATAACCATATTATTTAACTATGTGTTGATTTTGGTTTCACGTCACATTATACAGTTTAATTTCATCCAGACTGATCTATTTATTGGGCTGTAGAGACATTTCTGTGTTACTCCTTTCAGTACATATATCCTCCCCACCAATATGTCATAAGCAAAAACAAGTGCCTTAGTATGATATAAAAGTGTACAATTTTATACATACTCTTTCTTCCCAAACTTTGTCATAAGGCGGTACAAATTCTTCCATAGCCGATCTTTACGGCCAATCTGAAATGTCCCTGGAAAATGATTGATCTTCTGGAACTCTTTTAAGGTTTTGAAACACAATGATTTCATATGTTTTCCCCATGTACCACACCAGTCATTTGACTCTGAAAAGGAAAAAGGATTATGAGACCAATAAACAAGTGCAACTATTGCTAAAAGCTTGGAAACTGAATATGATCAGAGCTAAGCAAACACAGTAGGCACAGTACTCTTTGTGGGGCTAAACTGTGATTCCCCTTTTTGCACGAAAATGTACTTCTGTGAATGATATCATCCTACATGCATATGAATGACCCACAGTTTGGTATCATTCATTATATGGTGGTCTAGCTCGCTCCTTCAAATGAAGGAAGTGAATAATCTGCTGCTGAAATGGTCTTACAAGCATGAATAAAAACAATACAAAAACAAAATTTCCATTTCAATATATTATCTTACCTTAAAAGATTAAAGAAAAGAAGGAAATCTGTAACATACAACACGCACAAGGCTGGCACAATTATTAATTCATCACAACTGCATGAAGCTACAATACATATACATCACTGTGTGAGGCTTTGGTTCACATGGCTGACCTGTGTTTTTGATGGTTTAAGTAAATTTACTGCTTTATATTGAATTGTTGGGAGTTTTCATCCATGGTTGGTAAGCTATAGCCTGGGGATATTAACCCTTTGACGTGGTCATTTAAATTCCGCGGCCACGGCTCCTGCGGTAATATATTCAGCCGGCCATTTAAATTTTGTTCGAAAATTATTTATTCATCATTGTTCTTAAATTCTATGAGATAGGAACATGAAACTTTCACTAAAATGATCTTAAATGGTGGTTTTATAACCTTACCTTATAATATGGGCGCCCTGTATCTCGGCCATGGAAGCAGGTTGTTTAGTATTTCAGCTGTGAATGGTACGCCTTGAAGGATGAAACTTTCACTAAAATGATCTTAAAAGATGGTTTTATAACCTTGCCTTATAATATGAGCACCCGGTATCTCGGCAATGCAAGCAGGTGACGCCTTGAAGCATTAGTCTAAACACAGCGCTGGCTCTCATTCACCAAACAAATACTGCGTATCTTTTCTTTTGCTCTTTTTTTTAACCACACAGCTTCTGTGCAGCCTAGCCCTCTTCCCCGTGAGGGGTCTAGTTCAAGGAAATGTCCTTCCGTGAGCAGTAAAGCTAGTCAGGTCAGCTGCAGTAAATTCAACGTTACGAGTTATCATAACAAGGGGTTGTTGCTATGCCTTTGATATTCCATCCATTTTGGCGGCTGTAGATGTCGTAGGGGTGACCACAGAATTCATGAAGTTATTCTAAGTACTGGCTGGTATGTAGTGCACGAAAGCAGAGCCTAGCTGGCTCAAAAAAATATTTATGGTCATCCCTCGAAACGACCACCAAGGTCAGTACGATAAAATGGCGTCAGCTGGAGCGATAATACATGAAGGAATGAGTTCTTTTCCCTCCCCCACACACATCCGTATCGTCTCAGGGGGTGACCACAGTGTTCTGCCTTAATTCGTGACGTTTTTCTAAGAACTGGGTGCTATATACTGTGCGAAATCAATGGATCATGCGAGAATAAATTACTGGACACCCCTCTTCTAAGAATTCCAATTGAGTGTGTTTGTGTGGCCAGCTCAGGGCAATATTATATTATAAACATCACGTCTCTGCTGTTTATATCTTCAAAGCAAAGAAAACACGCCTTTCATAACAGCTTGAACGAGGAACCTCTACCAGAAGCAACAGGAACTTTGCTGCAAGACAGGTATATGTAACGATGACTTGGCGCAGATAAAGTCGTGTCTTATTTATACTCTGTTCTACTGACAACAGGCCAGCGAAAAATCTAACAATCTACAGCAAAACCATCAATTATTATGGGCGTTATAACATAGGTGTGCAGCTGGACGAAACATACACGTCGAACCCCCCCAGACAATTTAAATCCCTGACGAAACATACACGTCGAACCACGGGAACGGGTTAATCAAAAAGGGACTGTATTGTACACTGTCTTGTATACTGTGGTGTACACTTTTTAAGAATTGTTAACATGTAGTGTTTGGTTGTATTCAACTGATTTGTTCAATTGTGCCTGTGTAAGAGTTATGAATGTTAAATAAATTATCAATTATCAATACATATCTTACAATTCTGACTGCAGAATGGCCATGTAACATACTGGAGAGAACTGTGACACATGGGAGTAACAGTTTACACACAAAATAGCATAAACTGACATCGTTTTACACTATATTTAAAATTTTTCAATAACAGCCACCAAACTTTGTTCAATGCTTTAATTCTTCAATGAGTACATTTACGTGTAAATGAGAGTGTCGACTCTACCTTGGGTAACAGATGGAACAGCCAGTACATAATCTAAAAATAACACACAGTTTTCTTTAGAATTTTTGTTGGTATTTAAGCTGTAAATATGTGAGAGTGCAATACAAATGTGACACGTTACAGCATGAAACCGCCCATTAGGTAACTTAAGTACTGCAGCCTGTGTAGCACAAAACTTTGATGTGACCAGATATTAAGTCATATGCAGAAAACTGGCAGGCCTAGCCACTGGCAAAGGCTTTGCAGTGAGTTGTTCTGCATATATTCATAATATATCTTCTGCTCTTAATTCTAGACAAAACAAATTGATTACAGAAACCAGAGCAGCTACTAGGGAGGACAATGATAAAACAGAAATTGAGTAAATAAGTTGTGACTTGAATTCCACTTGACTAGCTCACTACAGACCAGTGGCAGGCTTTTGTCTGAAGGGTGATGAAACCTCAGGTGGTAATTCCAGAGAATCTGTCAGTCCCATATTGAAGCAAATATATCAGAGATGGGTTCTATAAAATGTTAACAAGGAATCAAACAAAATGCATGTAAACCTCTGCTGAACTCACTTCTAACAAGCCTGAAACCTGAATTTACAAGTGTACGGCGAATGACAAGTGGAGTGATGGTACTCAGCTTCCACTTCATGTGACGCTGAATTTCAGCTGGAAGACCTTCACCTGGCAAAGAAAGAAAAGGCAGACCTGCATTACACAGTCTAAAGAGTCAAACCATTTGGATGCTATGAGCGAAAACTTCCATTTTGCTTCAGAGAAGCTGAAGCTGATCCCGGCAGAAATTAATGAACATGAGAACTGCTGATATAGATAACTACTGGAAAAAAAGACAAAAATTATGTGAACTTACCCTTGACATCATGCATGGTAAAGTGAATATATGGAGGAACATATGAAAACAAGCTCATCCTCAGACATCCAGGCAAGCCCTTTGTTTCAATCATGGATGTCACTGGGATAACTGCAAATAATGGGGGGAAAAACTCTATATGAACGAAAATGTGCAGCTCACAACTTGTTCAATAATTATTACTAACTTCTCGTATCATTTACCTTTCCTATGAGCATGGTCACTGAGAGATATTGATCCAAGAGTCTCCCCCACTACTGATGGGGTATTAGAATCATTTGATATGGTGGTTAAGCTGCTGAGCACAGACTGGTCATCTGCTAAAAATACATTCAAATAATAAATTATTAGCAAAATTAATAAATCACTAAAAATGAATAACTGTTCACTGAGTGATGACATTTTTAACTTACTTTGCTAGGAAATTCTCTGCAAGATTGAGTTAAAAACTGTACAAGGAAACAATCCATACTGCTGTTTGCAGCAATTTCCAGTGTATAAGACTAATTTTCATTGGAAAATGCTGTTTAAGATCTATGTACATCTTACAGTTCAAACATATACCACGCATGCCTTTCTCTCACAACTTTTCGAAATTATGGGTGTCCTATTGTCTGGAAAATACAATAGAGTTATACTGCAATAGAGCAAGTATGACTTATAACAAGGGCTTCATTACAGCAACAAAAACATTGGACCTGTCAATATCTTGCTGTTATATGTATGGGAAACCACTGCATAAAATGAGGGTACTTTCCTGTACTTTCATCAAAATGAGTAATTTGTAATTAGATGCCAATGTTTTCTCACAACATTTTGCAGAAACTGTAATTATAATGTTGCTTCCCAAAGTTATTGATGGCTAGCAGTTTGTAAAGGCCTTGTCAATCCAACCTCTCCGTCCTACCAATCTGGCAGAAAATTCTCATTCCACAACCTGAGAGCACCTCCCCTCCTACAAGTTTTAACCACTGAGAAGTGTATATAATTTGATATCCCTTTAAGTTATTCATCAGTCTAGTGGCTTGTTTCATTGTGTGTTGTGATGCCTCGTATGTTTACAGAGGTAGGGTGCAATATCTTCCCATCCTTGTCATATAGGTTTACCCCTCCCCTGAGCTTCCACTGACCTCAAACCTATGTCACAGGATATGATCTGTGTTTATGTTTAAGGTTCTTCTCCTCAACAAACATCTGATGTTTTGGTCTGTGCTGACTGTAAGATTTTGAGAAATCCTAATTATGGCAAAAAAGCAGAAGAGCTTTGACTTGAATATGAAGCTTGAAATAATGTCTGTGTGAAACTGGCATCTCATCAAAAAGCGAAAAAGGATGACAAAATGGATTAAATTCTTTGACACTGTTTATAATACTGAAAAAGAGAAAATATGGTATACACTAAACTCAAGCAAACTATGGTCTTGTTTTCACATGACATGAAGTCACAACATTTGTCATGACACTGTATGCCACGGCATAAATCACTGTGAAAAATCAGCGTCATGACATCTAGACTGTGGTTTTCTTAAACATCAAAGAATCAGAGCAAGTTTGCTTTCTGCTGATACCTGTCATGATTTTGCTGCTTACAAAACATTTCACTCTACCAGACCAAAAACAGTCACATCTTCAAATATGAAGTTATCTTTCCATAAGTATATATATGTGATATTTGTTTCAGAATTCTGGTTTGTGACTGTGTGATGTGCATAACAAGACCTGTGCTAACAGTGTATCATCATAAATTGAGAATGACTGAATTATTTTTGTTATAGGTGTGGTAATTTGAACGTTACTTAAACTTAATTTTATTAGGCTATAAAATTAAATAACTATTTCTTCATCTACAATTTACATGAAATAAACACACATTCTTTACCTTCCTCACTATCCTCCCCTGGTTCTCCTTTGCTGTCTCCATCTTCACCGCTGCCACATGTCCGTTCACTGAAATAACATCAAAGTGAAATAAAATATTCAAAAGTAGGTTTAAAAGCAGTTGCAAAATAAAAAGAGGACACAATACACTGTAAACCAACCAAGAAACCGCAATACATTAACTATAAATGAAAATTTTGGTTACAAACAAAAATTAATATTTACAATGAAGTACCCATGAAGCAGGATATTTCTTGCAAAGCTAACAGTTAGGTACTTAAGAAATTACCGGCCTTTTATGAACCACAAAGGTTAATTATGTTGTTCATAGCAGTTCACTACTGGGCCAAATGAATGAAGTCCATATCCACAAATCCCATTCCTTTAACATCCATTATAACGGCACAGTGCCCCTCAACTATACCTAAGTCTCAAAAAGTGGTCCCTCACCTCCACACATTCTCATAAAATCTGACACTAACATCACAGCTCATGTAAAGTTATAGGTTTAACCTCGTACTGAATCAGGTCCTTTTCTATAGCAGGCACAACAGTGGGGAAAATTGAGTATCTCACTATAACAAACCCCAATTAATTAACTGTTTCACATGTCTTACTGATCACCTGACCACAACTGTTTAACACTACTCATACCAAGATGGCTTCATTGCCTAAAAAACATTGTAACCCTAAGAGAACAAGTATCACTTATAACAAGAATGAAAATTATCTCAGCAGCTGAAGAACATATAAACCCATTACTACATCATTACAGTGACTAAGGTGATCAGATCCATTTAATGCTGTGCATATGGTATATTCTCACATGCAAGAAAGGACTTTTGACAACACTCTCACCATACTGAGATTTTCCTACCCAGCCACTAGTCTTTTCCCTACTTTTCTGCATCAACTGTATTTGTCACTTCATTTTTCAAGCTATTTACTGCAGATGGTCTGTAAAGACACTGTTAAATGCCCTTCTGGGATCTTTTTGTCTAGCAGAAGGAAGTCCATATTCCAAAATAATTTTACACGACCTTGAACTGTTTCATTCAAAAGGTCAGTCATTCTAATATGCAACTGAAAAGCATCTGCTGGCTTTGAAAATGTTACATTGTCACAGCAGAGGACAAAGATCATGGAACATGATCACTTCAAGGTCAAGTACCCTCAAGATTTTAGTCAAACAGAAATGCCCTTCACATGATGTCATCTGAACTTCTCTTCAGTCCAATGGCTTGTTTAGTTGTACACTGAGTCACATCACAAATGAACAGCAGCTGAAAACGTTTCTGTAATTTTTCTGCATATTATTTACATTAAAAATTGTTTGAACCTAACTATGGGAACAAAATGAAAATGCTGAGGTTTGAACATAAACCTTGAAGAAATAAGTTTCTGTGAAGTTTCATCAGAGAGTGAAGTAGGAAGGACTGATTTGACATTGCTCATGATTCTGCAGAACAATTTTCAAATACAATCAACTGTTCTATGTGTGGCAGACCTCTGACACAGACATAAATATGCAATGCAAAGAAAGGAAACTTGGAACCTATGTTCTATAAGCGATATTGTCAGGAAAGATTGGCTTCCATACCAGTTGACGGATCAATGGTCTAGGCAGAAGCCAACCATTTTATGACTCACTCAAAGATTGAGAACTTTCAGTTTTCTATAGGCAAACTTTCATATTTTGAAGATAATAAGAAAAAACGCACAATGTGACAAATAACTGTACTGTGCACAACTGGCCAGGAATATAGTAAGCACATTTAAATTTCAGTCCAACTTTATCTTCATGCATTGTGAACATGTAGCAAATAGTGTGACGGATTCTTTCTTGTAAGGAATTTTTCCAAATATGCAGCTGATTGTGTACAAGAAGTTATAAGTATGAGAAAATACTTAACTTCTAGACTAAGATATTGCTAAGATGTCAAGAAAGTTGGATTATTCTTTGTTACTTTCATAACTCTCACAGCCATTTCAAAAGAAAAAAGAAAACATAAGTATTGCCATACACACATTAATAATTTTAAAACTTAGTTCTGTATTGTGATATAATTACACATTAGGAAACAGACACAAGTACCCATTACAACAGGCACTCTCTCAAAATTTATAAATTCCCATTATGTTGGGACTGCACTATATTTTCAAGTGGCAGTTCTGAGATACAAGGTGTGTCCCAAAAGTCATGAAATATATTTCTTTCCCGCGCTCCTACTGGTCGGAGCGCGCTGGAACCGGTTGGGTTAGGGGGAGGAGGCCTTTAGCTTCACAGCGCGCCCAAGGTCAGTCTGCTCGAGCATCGGAGGCGTCAGTATCGCTGATTTAGTGCACCTGTGTTTTGTGACTACGTCACGGCGCGCGATGGCGGATACTTTCGAACAACGTTGGGCGATCAAGTTCTGCACAAAGCTCAACAAAAAAGCCGCCGAAACTCACGAACTGCTTAAGCAAGACTATGGGGAGTCTGTGTGCTGAATGACACACTTCGGCTTCCCCTAAACCGAAGAAGGCGATGATGACCAAATCCAAAGTGAAAACAATGCTCATCATCTTTTTCGATGCCAAGGGTCCACAAAGAGTTTTTACCCCAAGGACAGACCGTCAACGCTCTCTACTATGTGGATGTTCTAGAAAGATTAAGGAAAAGGGTCATCTGCATGCGAAAAGACATCGCCGCTAACTGGCGGCTGCATCATGACAATGCGCCCAGCCACACGTCTCTGCTCGTACGTAAGTTCCTGGCGAAGCACCACGTGGCAACGCTGCCGCAGCCACCCTACAGCCCCGACCTAGCTCCGGCCGACTTCTTTTTGTTCCCGAGGATCAAGACTGCACTCAAAGGACGCCGTTTTGAAAGCATTCAGGCTATCCAAGGGCCGTGACAACAGCTTTAAATGAGGTTCCCGTCGAGGCCTTTGAGGGGGGCGTACCGGGCATGGGAGAGTCGGTGGGAAAAATGTGTAGATGCTCATGGACAGTACTTTGGAGAATATTAATACTTTGTACCGATATCATCAACAAATTTAAAAAATATATATATATATATTTCATGACATTTTTGGGACACACCTTGTACTATGGAGAAATGAAGTGGACAGTGATCATAAGTTTAACACTTTTATTGCTTATCCTGCTTCATCTGAAATTTATGCTACTTATGTGAACAAGGTTTACACTCTGATTTTGAAGGAAGTTTGTGAAATCACTGACTTCTTGCCTTCTGGGATGCAACACCATGTAGCCTGGTGGATCATTGCCAATGTCACTTTATACAATAAAAAAATATAGTTTCTTATTATGTATAAATGCATAACAGCTCTGCATCTGTAAAAAAATATTCCAGCTGTTATCTAGCAGCTTGAGGCAACGTTGAATTTCAAGGGGAGGTCTGACCTCATTCTTTCACTTCCATAATGATCCTATTTTCTTCTTTGTGGATGACTTCTACTTTATTCCAGTGTCTTTTACAGCCCTTATCCCTGGACTGTTCTGCTAGTTTAAACTCGGATATTTCTCCCACTTTTACACTGCTTGTATGTTCACTGATTCCAGTTTGAAGTGGTCTTCCTGTTAGCATTCATCAGAATAACATAACAGGTCATCAAGGTAATCATGCCTACATGTCAACTCCATATAGGTCCCTCTACTATGAGACAATGAGTTTCCAATTATGTAACATAACTACAACCACCATCATTCAGGCCTGCCATGTTCTTTTTTTTTATATTTTAAATTGCGTCAGATATACCTGTCAGCAAAGTCTGAGTCAGAAGATAGGCTTGCATCATCATCATCATGAAGATCTGAAGAATGTTTTCCAATTACAGTCTTTGAAGATACTGGAAAATGTAGAATCTATAGAAAAAGATACAAAAATGAAGTCATACCCTTTCTCATATGAGCAAAAAGTTTCTAAAGCCAGGTGAGCTTGGAGTTTTAATTTTACTTAATGACAAATGACACCAACTTTAACAAAAGAAATGCTTTATAACCATCAACAGTTATGACAGGAAACATACTCACACACGCATAAAGCATACTATAAAGCTATTCCTTTCAGGTAACAGATTAAATATAAACAGATTAATACCAAGCTACAAAAATTAAAATTTACATCACATTAAAAGTGCACAATCACTGGTTAACGATTGCTGGCTCATGAATCAGTTCACCACTCAGATAAAAACTCTTGTGGGAACTGCCCACATTCAAGCAAGTGTGACATGAGCTTCATTGCTTAGCAACGAGTAAAAAGCGGCTGCTAGGCAAAGCCTACAACAATACGGACAGTGACATGTTTTCTATATGTCCGACTCTAGGTTACATAAGAAGATACATTGAGTGGAAGTTACAGTTACAGTTCTACATTTCTACAGTTCTACAATTCTAGTTCAGCATTCAAGGAGTTCGCTATTCTTCAATTCTTCAAACTCAAGTTCGTCCATGTATACTGTGCAACTGTAATAAATACTATAGGACAGTTCAACCAGTGGTTGTCTCTTCATATAACGACATCCCACACTCTACTCACCCAACATTTCTCCAAAGGTGAAATTACAACTAACCATGTCACTGTAATTGCTATGCACCAGCCTACCTATCATCACATAACATACAAGTCTTCATAGTATCATGCTTAATTACTTATAAACAGGGAAGACTTTATATAGTCAATGTGTATGGAGTGACAATAGACGGGGTTTGGGGTGGTGACTACATTTATTGATCACTTTAACACACAACTTGAGACTACACTTCATAGTTCACTGTTACAGATACGCTAGTGCCCTCAGTCTGTTAGTAGCAAATAGTCGTCGCCTTTTAATGGATCCTACTGATGGAGATTCTTCATTTTCTATACTCATGTTATTACTGTTCGGCAGCGGTCACGTGACATGTGTTTTCTGTAGGTCCGTGCTGAGCCTGTTGATAGGCAGCAGCCAGCAGGCCAATCGACTGGCTGGGCAGCAGTATCACGTGATGTGTCGTATGTGATGTGTGTTCTTGTTGTGTCTATATAAGTGAGCAGAATTCCTAAGCTGCAATAATAAGCGGCTGGAGCATAGCAGTAAGCTGAAGGAATACAGCAGCAAGTGGTAAGCTGGAGGGCACAGTAAGCGGCCTCCGTAGTCTAGAGGTAACGTTCCCACCTCATGACTCGTAGTACACGGGTTCAAAAACCCAGCGGAGGTCGTGGAATTTTTAAGGGCGGAAAAATTCAGGGAACAAGTCCTCCGGGAGGGACTTTAAGCCGTGGGTCCCGTGTCGTAGATTTACGGCACGTAAAAGAACCTCACGTCTCTAGACCTCTGAGCAAAATTAGGCAACATTTCCCGCCCAAGTAGTTTCCAATTCCTCCGGTAGATGGGGGAAGTATTAGGTACCACTGCCAGAGGAGGGGGGACTTCTCTGACAGAAAGGGACTATTAGATACCACTGCCAGAGGAGGTTGGAACCTTGCTGGCAGGAAGGGGCTGATAGTAAGCACCAGTACCAGCAGGGTATGGAGACAGTAGAAATTAAAGGGGGACGCACAATGGACCACTAACCGGTCTAAGTGCATGGGGAAACCCACCCCCTCAATACGGAATACGGAGGGGCACAGAAGAAAAGCTGGAGAAGTATGGAAGAGTACAAGATGTCAGCCTGTGAAGACTTAACAGGTGTTCTGAAGACTTTATGTGTACTGTAGTATAGTGATATTGGGAATGTGTAATTAAGTGAAACTTTTACAGTTCCTGTTGTATAGATCTGCTGCCATGAAATGGATTGTGAAGACTAGACTGAGAAGATTAGCATGCAGTGATCTGTACTATGAAAATCAGTAACAGTGTTATTTACTTGTAGTTACAACCTGTAAGTGGTCAATAAATCCAATTATCAATTAAAACCCAGTCTACAGTCACTAATACACATGACAATATTTTAATTACTAAATAATGATTTTATGTGCAATCTTGAATGCAAACCTATAGCTCAAGAGATACAGGTATATGGAATATAACCAAGGCAGATGAACAAGAAATATACAAACATATATCCCATTGACGAACACATGACTGCACTATACTACTCTCAGGAACTCACCTTGGTGTTATGTCCTCTGTGAACAGATGGCTTATGAACATGCATCACTTCCAAGCGGCTGCTATGAGAAACCGAGGGCTCTGACTGGTGTTGAGCATAAGATGAGCATTTAGTATCTTCTATGTAACAACAATTCAAGTTCTCTGTTAGGCCTGGAGAACCATCTCGAGCTCGTTTGGGTTCCCACGAACTATCCTGACAACTACCACCAAAACCTGCTCCAGGTTCTGATTCACTTCGCTGACGTAGCCGTTTCCCATCTACACCACCCCGCAATTCTCGTAATTTGCTACGAAGAACTTCCACCTCATGAAGATAGCGGTCCTGCATTGAGGCAGTATCCACTACAAATGGATGTCTTGATGGGGCAGCCCCACCTTCTTCATTCAGACGATGTGAGTGACAACAATGGTTATTTTCACCCGATGTACCACAAAAATGAGCATCTTGTCTTATAGTAAAACCATACAATGAGCGAAAGTGATTACCAACATTATTTGCTTTAGGTTTTTGTGAGAAATGCCATTTACCACACTCACCTCCTTCAGTCCAAGTTTGGTTACAGAGTGCACCATTTCTTTTAACAGTATCACAAGATTTTTTGGTAAGTTTCCTTGGAAATGAATCACTCAAACTGTGTCCTCTATCTGGACATACATCACTACATGCATCATATGAATTAATGAAATGTTTTGGATTCTCATTTGCTTCAGGAAGCAACATGCTTTGGGTTACAGGGAAACTGTTATCAGTATTCTTATGTTGGTAATGAGGATGGCCCTTCAGAAAACAATCTTTATACTTCTTTAGAGGAACTATGGTTCTGTGCTGTTCTGCAGTTCCATCTACATCCATGGGCTGAGGTAATGTCTGATATAAGATCTCTCTGGGCGAATGAGATTGCCGGCTATCTGCCTGCCTCACAAACTCATGAGAGTTCGGTTGATAACTGCATAAGTCATATTCTGTTACCACTTTCTTTCTCCAGTGCTCATTATCATACCTTGAGTCATGCAGCCTATTACACTCCCGAAGAGGATCAGCTTCCAAACCTTCACTTTTGCTACGTCTCCGTCCACACTGGAGACTTCTACGCACTTCACAAACATGACACCAACTGGCATGTGCAAAATGACACTGGTAATAATTTGGGTTCCTGTGTGTAGTCTCACCACAACTGAATTCACCCTGTGATTCTGGATGGTGATACCCAGAGTTAGAATGATTTAAGGTCACTTTCTGAACCACATACGGAGTTGCCATGCTCTTCAGGTTATTTAATGACAGAATATTGCCATTTATAGCTAATCTCTTGTGTTTCTCTCCACCAGCAATCTGAAATCATTACATATGACAAAGTAATAGAACCACAAACAAAAAATTAGCTGATGTTTCCAAACAGGCAATTCCTTACTAAAAATTAACATGAACATTAACAAGCAATGACAGACTACATCAGTTGCCACTGCCATAATGTAAGAAAACAGAACATACATATGAAATTCCAGATAGAACTCAGAGTCTACTCTCCCACTTCAGACTTCCAGTCCTAAATGTTTCGTGCCCTCAATAACTTTTTTAGATAAAGTAAACTTATAATCCAACACCAGAATCTAATATAAGGACTGAGGTTCTCACAGCAGTGACTATGAAGTATACTGTTGTCTGGGATCTGACGCCATGTAGTCTGGTAGATCATTACTGGCCTACAAAGTATCACACCTCAGAATATATAAATCTTCAGTAAAACTTAACTTGGCTCATGGACTAGCATGTGGGGATTCTGGCATATGGTCATAAAATCAAATTCCACTTAAGTCAAATCTTTATTCCTTGCAATTGTATTATTGTTACTGCTGCTGCTGTGGTTTGGGACCCTTGCTGTTTAATGCACTTACTATAGACATACGTGATGTTATAACCTACTCTGTGTATCTACTTTTGCTGACAGTATCATAATATAATTTTCCATGAAATCTCCTGCAGACTACTGCTACAGTCTCACATTAACTCCATTCTAGGTCGGTGGACTGCTAATTATATTAAACTCAACATAGGCAAAACTAAAGCTACAGCCTTCTCGAGGAAAATCAACATACTGCCACATGCATCAGTGACTTATAAGACGAGGTTTGGGTTTGTAATTGGATTTATTGATCACTCCTTCTACAATCACTCATACGAGTAATCACAATAAATTACAATTATTTACAATAAATCTTCAGTCAAACCCTTCTTCCATGACTGCCTAGGACTCACTCTAGCCTACTGAAAGCCTGAAGCCAGAGTCAGTCACTGTTATACAGTCTCAGGGCGGACTCCACAGACAGCATGTCCATTGCCTAGCAATGGGCATCAACTGCTGTCACGTATTGTTGCAGGGTTTACCTAGCAACGGGCTGTTTGCCCAGAATCAGTCTCAGCGGAAGTGTCTATCGAACCAGTGCCTAGCAATGGGTCTATGCTTCACAGTACTGATCTATAAGTATAAACTCCGTCAATCCTGTACAGCTCAGGCTCACTCTGTTAGAATTCTGGGAGTATTTATTGATTCTTAACTTCATTTCCATTATCATGTCATATATATTTCCTGTATTAAGTTCTTAGGTCTAGTTTGCAGCATACCTTCACATTCTCATCTCTTGAATATATGTACTTTTTATATTTTATATTAGATCTAAGCTTGACTATGCTTCCCTCTTTGGGATTCAATTAAGCCTACTGATGCCAACAAACTAGAATGCATTCAGCAGAAGATTCCAGCCCTCTGTTTTAATCACTTCTTTCCTCAAGTCCATTACAGTTATTCTCTTGCTTTGAAACAGAATTGCACACCTTACAAAAAAAGAAAGCATCACTTTAATGCACTGTTCCTTATTCAAGTTTACCTTGGTTCTAAATTCTGTTCTTCTGTTTTGGAAAGTGTTGTCTTCCAAGTTCCTGCCTGGTACATCAGAGATTTTGCTTTGTTCAATGTTGGCTACTCAAGTAAAAACTGTCCTTCTGCTAGATGCTAGATGTTGATTGCAGGGACATTAACACATCTAGAGCCAGAAGTGCTTTTCTTAATCATATGTTATAATGTTTCTTTCTTCATATTAAAATATTGCCACATATTAGTGACTAGATAGGGGGTTTGGATTGATAATGGGATTTACTGAATGCTTATGATTCACAAGTATACTACCACTAATCTGCACACTGCAAATCATTATAGCACATACTAAGTCTTCTCACTCTGTTATATCTTCACTAGTCATTGTTAAGTATTGGCTTCTAACAACAGAGTTCCTACAGCTCCATGCTCACATTCTTGCTAGCTGGCAACTGACTCACAAGTAACCTGCATAACATAGCACAGCATAGCATGACATTAAATGGCTGCTGGTCCTCACCCGCACAATTATACTTGGCTTTGGGACTCATGACCAAATTTTTGTTTGTTCCAAGATATTTTGTGTTTGAAATGGGGCCTCTCATACCAGCCGCAGCCTATGCGATCACATAAGAAACATGACTTCCAATGGTACTTCTACTGTCCTGTATCTATTTGTTTCCATGGGAATGTTTACCACACCACTGTCCAGCAATGGCCATCTGTTCTGGTCCTGTTATTCTGCCTTTCAGGTGTCATATCACAGAATTAACTGCAAACAATATGAATGCATGTATATTTTTTTTTTTGCTGCATACTGGCTGGAGCAATTTAACTCACTGAATGTTTATTATTGTCCAAGCTGCCATGGTTTGGTTTGTCTTTGTTTGTGTGTACATGCTTGTTTTATTCCATCTGTGTTCATGCTTCTTTTAGGATCAATATTTTGGCTGCTGTGTAGGCACATATATAAATAAAGAAATTGATTGAACTGATATTATTATATACCAATACATTTAAAACTTGTTTCTCGCTATCATATTTTATGCCAGCCATGATTCTTCCAACCATTAAAATACTAATGGTATTCACTATAAATGTATACATTTTACTTTTCTCACCTCTCAATGATAACGTTGATTTGTGCTGATGGAATATCATCAATATTATTCAAATTACATAAATTGCCTTGTGTTTGTATTTGTTTCTTTTATTTACTTTAGCTAACTTTGTGGTTGGACTCTGGACTGTTAAGTCAACATGTAAATAAATAAGAACTGAATTGAATTATTATTCTTTTATTATCATCATGGTGGCAGCAGTAGTGGAATCATATCATGATCATCATCATAATCATGTCACTGTCTAGGACTCCTAGTGGTGTCTTTCTTTCTAGCTTAAGCCCAAAATCTTATATGCATGACTCTTCTCCCCAGTGCATGCCACGTCCCCTGGCCATCTCATCCTCCTTGACTTGATCTCTCTGATTACAGCTGGCTGGGGCTAGAAGTCATGAAGCTCCTTCCAATCTCCCACCATTTCATTCATTTTCAGTCTAAATATTCTCCTCAGCACCCTGTTCTCAAATACCTTCAGTCAATGTTCTTCCCTTAATGTCAGGGACCAAGTTTCACTCCCATACAGAACTACTCATATTTTTAAAATGCCTAACTAGTTTCATGCGTACCCCAAACTCCTAGAATACTTAAAAGTCTATGCATAGCTGACGTACTGCTTCTCAACAGCATCCACATCAACTTATAATTTATACACTAGTGTGACTACACTGAAGGCTGTATGGCCAAGGAACTGTGTTTCACATCGTAACAGGCATTAGACATGTTCCGCTTCTCCACAGCATCCACATCGACTCTGAAGCTCACCCAGCCTCCTATCCAGTGGGTACCGTGAACTCTTTCCATTGGGATTAAGTGGCCACAGTGAGAAGCTGACGACTCATAGCCATCTAGCTTCAAGGTTAAGAATGTGGATACCTATACCTCCATTCCACCATACATCTTTATGGTATGATAATTAAGCACAGGGACACCTTTACCTTACGTTTATGTCAAACTACATGCAAATTTCACTATTAACTACTTTCTCCAAAGTACCTGAGAAAGTTAAGCACAAGAGGTTAATCAATACTTGCAGACTAATAATATACTAGTCCCAGAACAGGTTGGCTTCAGGAAAGGAATATCCACTGAAAATGCAGCCTTTAAGGTAAGAGTGTATTAAAATCTATTAACCAAAAAATGCATGTTGATGGAATACTCTGTGATTTGGCAAAAGCTTTTGACTGTGTAAATAATGAATTTTCATTAACTAAATTACACTTTTTTGGCATTCAAGGAGCATCACCAAGTTGGTTCAGATCCTAATGGAGAGAAAACAATACTAAAATAAAATAATCAAATTAAACCTAAAATACCTACTCAAACTGGGGAACAATAAAGCATGGAGTTCCCCAGGGGTCAATTTTAGGGCCTTTGATTTGTATAAAAGATTATTAGCTCCGTCCAGTGTGATTGATAAATGTTTTTTTTTCCTTTTTAATCTTTCATCCTTGACATGTTTCGGTTGGAGCGACCATCTTCAGAAGGACATATCAATACATGTGGAAAGTATTACAATGTAAGTGGTCACAAACAATGCATACATATAATCAAATCTTTTGAAGCAAATCAAGCCTTTGCTTTTCCTAATCTATATAAATGACCTGCCTCCTACACTAAACACCTCATCAGTACCCATAATATTTGCTGATGTCACTAGTGTCACAATTTCTATTAAAAATCTAGATGATTTCCGCATACTATCAAAGTTTTCTCTCAAATGAGTAAATGGTTTTCTGCAAAAAAGCTGTCCCTAAATCTAGATAAAACGAATATAATAACATTATAACAACAAAGAAATCGCCCCATAATCCATTAAATATTGTATAGAATGATAAATAAATGATAAATATACATAGAAGAGCCAGCAAACATAAAATTCCTTGGCTTACAAATTGGTAATCATTTAAACTGGAAAAACCATATCATTCAGTTGGTTCCAAAGCTAAGTGAACCATGTTATGCGGTTACATCTATGTTGCATATCAGCAACAGTGACACTGTCAAATCAACTTATTTTCCTTATGTTCACTCCTAAATGAAGCATGCAATAATTTTCTGGGGTAATTCATCTGATAGCAAAAAGGCATTTATATTGCAAAAGACAACTGTTAGACTCCTAATGGGTGTCAAATCCTATAATTCTTGTACAGATCTATTTAGGAGACTACAGACCTTAACTCTTCCATGTGAATATGTTATCATCAGAGCCCAGATTTTGATGACATGTCATCTTTTTTCCTTGTATCCTATTCGATACCCATAAACATATAAATCCCGGAGATGAGCTGCTGGTTACAGAAATTTAACTTTTATGTGTCATTTTTTCAGTTTTGGAGTAATTTTTCAGTAAATTTTTGGATTTTAAGGGTATTTTTTGTCATTTTAGCCATTTTAGGTAATTTTTCTTCATATGTTTTCAGAAACATGTATAATATGCAAGTGTTCTTTCTCCTGCCTCTACAAATGCAGCCTGCAGCTGGACCCCAAGTACCTGCTATCACAGTATGCAATAATAAGTTGTAATCTTCTCCCGTACTTTCTGTTCGTTTTGCGGAAAGTGATCACATTACATATCATAAAACATTTTAAGCTGGCAGCAGGATACAACAGCAGTCACTCACAATGCGGCCCTTTCCAAGTTCTGTGCAAAGGAATTTGCTTAGTTACAAATATTTCTAGTCAGAATCCCTCGCTTTTTATAACATATTGTTGCTCAGCAAAACTCCATCTGTCTTCAGTTCCTCGCCCTTTTCCGTACATACAAAGATACTGTTGACGAAAGGTTCTCAGTATGAAAAGTTCACATCTGTGTTGCATTAGAGTGATTCATTTTATCACAATGCCTAAAGCAAAGCTATCTATATCGTGTAATTTAAATCAGATTGTAACTGAATTTGGAGGTGATATATTTTCAACTGATGGTAAAATTTTATGCTGTAAGATGTGTGACACAAAATTAGTGGCAGCAGAAAGTTTCATGGTACAACATATCGGCCGCAACAAGCATATATAGCAGTGCAAATTTTGAACAAAAAGAAATCTGTGAAAATGTTACTGTAACAGTGTTCTTTGGATGACGGAAATAAATCATCAGATTTTTTCACAGACCTGTGTGATGCTCTGGTGTTCACAAATGATGTATTCACTACCTTTCCAACTGCTACAACAATATCTGGGAAATGATTAGGAATAAAGTTCACGGGAAGAAGATTTTCATTTCCACTGATGAGACCCGCAATACAGAGGCTCGCTATGTGGCAAACATACCTTGGAAATTGATGGACCAGTTGAAGTGTTTCTGCTTACAAGTGAGGTGATAGAATCCGTTAATCATTCCACAATTTGTAAACTCTCTGACAGGTCATGTTTCTACTGTAGCAAGAGGTTATATGTCGACTTGCTTTTTTGTGACCGATGCGGCCCCACATATTGCAAAAGCATTGTCCCTGTGCTTAATTAAGTACCACACCATGAAGATGTATAGGAGAATGGAGGTATAGTTCTACCATTCCTGACCTTGGCACTAGATGGAGATGGGTGGCCAGGTTCACACCCTGGCCATTTTATCCATGCAGAAAAAGCCCCTGGTACCCATTGAACAGGAGGTTGGGTGAACCACAGAGCAAGTCTGGATGCTGTAGAGTACCAAAAATCACTTTTCCTTGCTATGAATCAAACCCCGGCTGTCCAGCCAACAGCCCATAGCCCATCAATATACTGATTGAGCTATCCCAGCTCTACAACTGAATTGTAGAATAATTACTGAATAATGAATTGATGGGATATGGAAGAGAGCAGTCCTGTCACAACTTGAGGTACTATCCCAGCATCTGCATCGAGATTGAAAAAAAAAACCATGAATAATCCAAAGTCAGGATAATCAGTGTGACACCAAAAATTCAAACCAGACACTTTCCAAATACATAGGCCTATTTGTCAAGCAAGATGATGAAATATGAAACCAACTATTTCTTTAGCTCGGTATTTAACGACGCTGTCTGTATCGAGACTCTAAAGCATCATGTGACGAGCTTAGACGAGATTAAAAAAAAAAAGGCAATAGATGACTGACTGATGTATTATATCGAAATTTGCGCGTAGGTGCTGGGGAAACCACGACAAATTCGGTCAGGATATACGGTATCCTGGCCGAGATTCCAATCGAGCACCCTCCCTTATACAAATGCTGAAAGTTGCCGCTACACCAACGCCTTCCACGAAACCGGCTATTATGGTTTTGGGCATGATTACACAATACAGGGACCGACATTTTAGTAGATGTTTTTCAACAACTCATGAACTACGAATACATCACGTCTTACTAGATAATAAACAGCCAATTTTTGCCCAATTCATGCTATACTTAATTTCTCAAGTAACTGTAAGGGAAATACATGCTGCCGCTAATTCTTAACCTTACTAACTACGCATTATTGTATTCTTTTTCAATATATATGTTAAGAAAACGACCTTATACCCTGAGACCGAACAACAAGGCAATAAATATCATATTATTTGGTTACAGATCGAGAATATAAACACGTTAGAATTCCACGGTCTGCCATGATATGCATTACCACTGACCCTTTCTAACCAAAGTTCCTGCTATAATTTCTGTGAAAATATACATTGTACATCACTAAATCATAACGCCACATATTACTTACATTCAATTCCATGTTCATCGTTCCCAAACTACACCAAATGAAAAAAAAAAACTTACCACAATAACAACAACCGCACACAATACTTCAACTCCCTCATCACCCGCTCATCACGTCCTGTGCGTGAATGTAGACAACATTTGGAACTCGATTCAATTGTATCTGACAGTGTCGCCAACATCTATATACGAATTGTTTTAGTCCATTTTCCGTGCACGTCCTTTGAATCGATTTATTGGTCTCATACGACATCACAATTAATACTTTTATTTGCGCAAAATTATCGAAATATTTTGATTGTAGAAGTATATAAATATGCACACATTATGTACAAATATATGAATTGTGAAGAAATAAGTTGGTGAAAAATTGGAAAGACTCTTTAAACTGAACAGGAATGACCAGAAATATTTTTTTACGAGATTTCAGTTGTGACACACACGATGCACGCACGTGCACACATTGGCTGCAGGAGGGACATGAGTGGGAATCACCGGAGTGCTCTGCAGTTGTTAGCGTTGTTTGTCTGTAGTGGATGGAAGGAGGTGGAGAAGATAATTTGAATATAACGTGGCTTGCAGTAGATTTGGAAAAGAAATTTCCATAAAGGGTAATTTTGTCATCTAGAGAACAGTTCGGTTATAAATCAGTGACATTTTTAGATTTATTTCTTCTTTGGTTACAGTATCCATTGCTACCGTTGTAATAATATGGGCAGTATTTTATTTCATCCATTTTGCTACATAGTAACATTTGGACACGTCATTGGGTAATACAAGTTAACAAAGAAATCTACAAAATTACAAGCATACTACCAACATTTGTTACAATCATAAACAATATATAAATACAACATTCCAAAAATATACAAACTGCTATATACAGCATGGCTATGTCATCCAAACATAAGTACTTGCACCTTCCACTTTTTTATTAAAACTAACATTCATTTATCGTATAAAAAGAATGTTTCAATAAAAATGATTTTAAGTCTTTTTTAAAAGCTGAAAAACCCACCAAGTTTTTTATTTTGTTTGGAGCCTTACTATACAATTCTATCCTCATATTTACCACACTTTTTTAAGTAATGTAGTTTTGCAGAATTGAACATGAAAATCCTTGTTTATTCTAGTATTATAACTATGAATATTTATAGTTTGGATCAAATCTGCTTTGTGCTTTTTTATGTAACTTAACACCTCTAAAATATACAAAGATGTGACTGTGAGGATGCCACAATGTTTAAAAATTTGCCTGCATGACTCTTGTTTACCAAGTAAGTTTTGAACATAATAACTGGATGTGGGTATTCCATTTAAGGTTTTCTATAATATCTATACCTAAAAATCTCAGTTCCGATGTTTAAGGAATTTCCAAGTTGTTATAGAGTATTTGCGGTCTAACTACAAACCTATTTTTACTAAGATGGAATGACATAGCAGCTGTTTTCTTTAATATTTATTAAAAGGATATTTACCTGAAACAATGTTTCAAGCTGTTTCATAATCTTATTTATTTTCTGTTGAGCTACATCTTTATCTTTATCAATAACCAGTACATTAATATCGTCTGCAAACAATACAATTTCCACACCTTGTACGTTTAGTGGATGATCATTTATATACAGAAGAAACAGTAGTGGTCCCAGAATTGACCCTTGTGGTACCCCATGTATTGTTTCTCTCAAGGGTGATATATATGTATTTTGGATATTTTTATTCAGGTGATTTATTTCAACAAATTGTACTCAGTAAGATAAATAAGATTTAAACCATAAATTAATAACCCCTCTGATCCCATAGTAATTTAATTTATCTAGTAATACATTGTGGTCTATCATATCATATGCCTTTGTCAAGTAAAAAAATATTCCTATAACGTGTAACCGTCTATCCATTGCCTCCTGTATACTCTCAGTGAAGGTCTGGGAAGCTGTTTCTCTTGATTTGTTTTTCATAAATTCATTTTGCACTTCTGTTAATATGGGATATTTTGTTACAAAGGATATCAACCTGTTATACACCAATTTTTCTAGCATTTTGGAGAAAACCGCAAAACTGATATTGGCCTGTAATTACAAACTTCCTGTCTTTCCCCTTTTTTATACAGTGGTCTTACTTTAGCTATTTTCATCTTATCTGGAAAGACCCATGATTTTAAAGAGGCATTGAAAATATGTACTAAAGGTTTCTTTATGTAATGTGAACATCTCTTGGCTAAATATTCTGGAATTTCATCAAAGCCTGCAGGTGGTTTACCTCTTAGACATTGTAATAAATTATTGTGAAACATTTTTGTACCTGCCAGATTTTATTGAATCATCAATTTTGTTTGAAATATGTGTTTCCTAAATTGTTCCAAGTTATACCGCCTGGAAGCTTCGATGGAACTGTGAAAGATTTCATCCTCACCAAATTACGTTTTTTCAGAATTTTGTTAAGAAGTGAACAAACTAAGGGTATGTGAAAACCAAGTGTAACATATTAAAAACTTTTATGTAGTGGTTACAACTGCTAGCATATGTTCAGGTTTTATGTTTGAATGGCAAGCAATTAAATTATATGGAACACTCATTAAAATCAGTTCGAAGAGCGTGTGATTGTTTCTGTCAGTTAAGAAGTGCAAAACTGTGCTACTCTAGGAAATGATGTTATGGAAGAAATGTTTACATAATTTGTAATTTCTCTAAAGAAATGGATAAAATGCTAATATGTAAAAGACAAGTCCATCATATTGAAAGATCTTCAGTTATCATCATTGATTGTGCATATTCAGGTGTTCATTTGAATGATAAGGGACACTGAAAGACTTGTCCTATATCATTGTATCATTATCTACAGGATCAGTAATGGAATGAATGAATGAAAAGTGATTAAATGATAAGGAACGCAGCAGTGGATCCCAAATAAAAAGTGAAAAATTATGCAGATATAGGATATGATGTTACAGAAGAAACTGTTGCCCTTACTTTTAATAGAAGTAAGAACCGATTTTTTGTAATACTGAAATCATTATGGTTTGTATCATACTGTATGTTTGATAATCATGTAAATTTGGCTGTCAACACAACATAAAAGTATCTTCAAGATGAAGACATAATAGGTACTACTGTGCTGCTATGTGAACAATACTACAACAGCGGGGGAAAATTTATACACACAAAATAAATACTAAGCACCAAAACTCTACACTGATGATCCCCAATAATTTCATATATGTAGGGCCTTAACATATGCCAAAGTAAGGAGGCTAAGACATTGTCAAACCAATGATTGGGAATGAGAGTTTGCATGAAATTAATAATGATAATGTAGTTAGCGTAGTAAACTTTGCCACATCAAAAAATCTTACTGTCAGAAGTACAATGTTCTTACATTGTAACATCAATAAATTTACTTGGACATCTCCTGATGGGAAGATACACAATCAAATAGACCATATTTTGATAGATAGGAGACGGCATGCAAGTATACATTGAAGTCCGATCATTCCGGGCAGCAGATTGTGATACTGACCACTACCTGATGGAGGAAAAGGTTAGGGAAAGACTGGCAGTGAGCAAACAAACAACACAGAATTCATATGGAGAGGTTCAATCTCAAAAATTAAATGAGGTAGGAGGTAAAGAGCAGTATTGTGTTGGAATCTCAAATAGGTTCACGGCTTTGGAAAACTTTGAAACTGAGGAGGATGTTAATAAAGCTTGGAAAATTATTAGAGACACAGCTGAGCTCTTAATACCTGATCCTAGCCCTTTTGAGGCTGAAAGTGCTATTGCAAAATTGATATGGTATAAATCGCCAGGTAGTGATCAAATTCCGGCAGAACTTACTCAAGCAGGAGGCAAAATATTATGTTCTAAGATCCACAATCTAATTACTTATATTTGGCATAAAGAAAGATTTCCTGATCAGTGGAAGGAGTCTATTATTTTACCAGTTTACAAGAAGGGTGATAAAACTGACTGTATTAATAATCTGGGGATATCACTGCTATCAACTTCATGCACAATTTTATCCAATATTCTTCTCTCAAAGTTAAGTCCATATATAAATGAAATTATTGGGGATCATCAGTGTTGGTTTCAATGTAACAGATCACGTACAGATCAGATCTTTTGCATTCGTCAGATATTGGAGAAAAAATGGAAGTTTGATGAGACAGTACATCAGCTACCCATAGACTTCAAGAATGCGTATGATTCAGTTAGGAGGGAAGTATTGTACAATATTGTGATAGAGTTTGGGATACCCATGAAACTAGTTAGGTTGATTAAAATATGTTTAAACGAAACGTATAGTAAAGTCCATGTAGGTGAGCATTTGTCTGATAAATTTCCTATCCAGAATGGTCTAAAACAAAGAGATGCTTTATCACCACTCCTTTTCAACTTTGCTTTAGAATATTCCATTAGGAAGGTCCAAGGAAACCAGATGGGACTGAAATTAAATGGGACACATCAGCTGTTGGCCTATGCCGATGATGTGAATCTGCTGGGTGATAATAAATAAAAACACACAAACTTTAATTGATGCAAGTAAAGAGGTTGATCTAGAAGTAAACACAGAATACTAAGTATATGTTGCTGTTTCATCACCAAAATGCAGGGCAAAATCATGACATAAAGATAGGAAACAGACGTTTTGAAAATGTGGCACAGTTCAGATATTTGGGAACAACAATAACAAATCAAAACCTGATTCTTTAATACGTGTGCTGCAGCACACGTATTAAAGATAAGCAGCGACACACACAGAGAGAGCCTACACAGAACAATACCTGAACAACGATAAACAAGAAGTGGCCGCTGCAGGACTTAGACATTGGGCATGTACCCTGAGGAAAATTTTAATTTTAAAATTTGAAAAAGGAAAAGAACAGAAATTTTATAGATATTTTAACTTGAATTAAAGTTTTAAAAAAGTGCTAATTAGAAATCAAAATTAACGTGTGTAGGTTAACAAACATTTTATACAGTTACAAAGACTGGTGATTTTAAATTTTAACAAGCAGTGTAACAGCTACGTAAGAATATACACCTGATGATGGCCATTTAGGGCCGAAACATGTAGTGTGGAGTGAGGGGAAAGAAGAAAGAACTAAATTAAAGTGTTACACTTAAGACGGTGTTTATCTTACATTTATAGTGAAACTTGGTCTCTGACATTAAAGGAGGAACATAGACTCAGGGTGTTTGAGAACAGGGTGTTGAGGAGAATATTTGGACCAAAGAGAGATGAAGTCACAGGGGGTTGGAGAAAACTGCATAATGAGGAGCTTCATAACTTGTACTCTTCTCCAAGTATAATTAGAATGATCAAGTCAAGGAGGATGAGGTGGGCAGGTCATGTAGCACGAATGGGGGATACGAGGAGTGCCTCTAGGATATTGGTGGGAAAGCCAGAAGGAAAGAGACGACAGGGAAGACCAAGGCGTAGGTGGGTGGACATTATTAAAGTGGATCTTAAAAGATGGAATGGGATGGTATGGATGGGATTGATTTGGCTCAGGATAGGCACCAGTGGAGGGCTCTTGTGAACATGGTAATGAACATTCGGGTTCCATAAAATGCTGGGAAATTCTTGAGTAGCTGCAGAATTAGTGGCTCCTCCAGAAGGGCTCAGCTCCATAAGTAAGTAAGTAAGTAAGGGTGTTAACGTTTGAGAGAACAATATTTGGATAAATTCTGTATGAAGTTGATAGCAGTGATATCCCACGATAATTACTGCAGTCAGTTTTATTACCCTTCTTGTGAAGTGTACAGTAATAGACTCCCTCCACTGATCAGGCAATTTTTCCATATTCCGAATAGAATTAGTTAGCTTATGGATCCATAGAATATAATATTTCACCTCCTGCTTGAATCAATTCTGCCAGAATTTGATTACTACCTGCCAATTTATACCTTTTCAACTTTGCATTAACAGTTTCAACCTCAGAAGGGCTAGGATCAGGTACTAATAGCTCAGCTGTATGTATTTCTATCTGCCTAACATCACTGGACCCTATGTAGGTTCAATAACTGAGAGTAGTAGTCCTTCCACATATGTATTCAATATGTGGGAATCTGCAGGCAGATCACCATTCTCATGTTTCACTAAATTACTTCTAGGTTGGTGAAAAGTCGTTTATTTTCATATACAGGTCTCTAATCCTGTTCTTACTGATCATTGCAAGCTAATCTTCTTTTAGTTTTAGCTTAATTTTCAAGACTGTTTTAATAATAAACTTAGAATTAAACATATAATTTGATGAGTCATTTAGCCTAAAGATTTGTTTAAAAATAACTTTTGAACCAATTTTAAGACACGTTATATTAATAAGTTTATTAATACTAAATAATAAAATTCCCAACATATTAGTTTTAATTGTTTTTAATTTTTGACAACAGCAGTGCATCACTAGGATTTTGCATATAACATTAATTTACATTCTCCATAAGATGTATCTGCTATAACAACAGAGTGTGAAGTATGGGTCCATGTTAAGACAATTCAATTCAAGAACTTAGTTATTTCATACATACATACATACATACATATACATTTGCGTTTCAGATTATTCACAAATGTGCACAGGCACAGAATATAAAACATGTCAACAAGCCAACAAGACATTGGAAACTTGTACATTCACAAACAAAATCACTAGCATATATAATCCATACTTGTCAAAAAACACATAAAAAATGTTAAAAGAAAATACAGATTGCAGCAAATACACATACAATAGTTAAAAAGCAATACAAATTGCAACAAGTACACATACAATAGTTAAAAAGCAATACAAATTGCAGCAAGAATATATAAGCACAGCCAAGGACATAGAGTTAAATGAAGTGTACACTGTCAGACACCTCTTGACAGGTCTTGACAGAAAAGCAAGAATTCCTCAACAGTATAAGAAGGGTTTTGAAGCAATACATCCTTTAGTTTCTCAATAAACTGTTTTTTATCATGTACCAACTCAATTAAAAAATCAGGCAAACTATTAAAAACTTTTACACTCATACAATAGACCCCTTTTTGCCTCTTTGTTAGATGCGATTGAGGAACATGAAGGTTTCTAACTTGTCTTGTTGATTTACCATGAATTGTATGATTAAAAGTATAATGCCCCAGATTGTTTACCATTAGTATCATTAAAGATAAAATATATTGAGAAGCCAATGTCAAAATTTTTAATTTTTTAAAAACTGTTCTACATGATTCTCTGGGTTTCATTCCCATCATTATCCTGATGGCCCTTTTTTGTAAAAGAAAAATCTTCTTAGCCTCCCACGAGTTTCCCCAAAATACTATCCCATATCTCATAATTGAATGAAAGTATGCGTGGTAAATCATCCTTAGTGTTTCAATATTGCTATACAATTTCATGTTTCTTATTGCAAAGCATGCCTTGCCCAATCTGGACAGCATCGATTCAATCTGTGACTTCCAATTCAGGGTCTTATCAATTTCAATGCCCAAGAATTTAACGTGGGTTTCCTCATGCAATATCTCATCATTAAAGTTTAAATGTATAGACATATTATCTCGATTAGTTGTATCAAATTTTACCACTTTCTCTTGTAACTCGCTTGATGATGACCTAGAAAAAGTCAGAACATGTAGCATACATCTTCGCATAATAAAATAAACAGTAGTGATACAGTAGTATCTATTTTATCTTCATCTTGAAGATACCTTTATGTTGTGGTGACAGCCAAATTTGTGCGATTAATATTGACATGCATGAACTTAAGTTGCCATTTGAAATTCAGTATTATAAGATATTATGACAGTGAGACAAAAGATTTTTGCACTGATTATACACTTGGTGGTTACTTTAAAATATTGATTTAGAAACTGTGTTACTTGGAATCTCATGCAAGGGATTCAGAAGTGTTGGATTTTAGATTTCTTCAAATTGTAGACTTCAGTTTTAACACTGACCTGAGAAGACTTTTTGAAATTAAAGTTACAAATCAAAAAAACTGATTCTGACCGCAGTTAGTACTTCTTAGCTGTATTCATCTGTAAGAATGATTGCTATTACTGAAGTCATACTTCACTAAAATAAAAGTATATTTCTTTCCACCCCATAGCACTATTGAAGAGACAGAAGCAAAAACCGCAGTGCAATGAAGGGTTTATTGATACAAGATGATGATGAGCAGCTGTTCAATGTTTGTCTACACCCTGTTCTCTATCGTTACTATAAAGAAAACTTGAAAGAAATTCGCAGAATGGTGAAACAGCAGGTAAAAATCAATATTTACCATATTGTAATTGTAATTTATTTTGAGTTCCAGATGATCCAATAAAACTGGTTACAAACCATAGAATATAGAACATGTCAAATATTAATTAAAATATGTCAAGATAAGCAGAAGAACATAAAAGTACAATACAATCATAAGTACAGTTCAGGTATAAGTTGAGCTCAAGTAAATAATTAGATGTCAAAATTATAAAGCAATAAAATAAATGATTTAAAAGACAATGAGTATTATTGTAAATACAATAAAACTATTATACAGATAGACTCATATAATTCAGTATAGAGTGGCTAACGTACTATTCATATAAAACCATTAGTTTTCATCATCATTCATTAACACTGTAATACTCCTCCAAGTCATAAAAACAATGGGTAATCAAGTATCTTCTTAAAGAAATCTTAAATTGTGTGTATCCCAACAGTCTCCTTTATTTCAAGAGGCAGATTATTAAATAACTTTATACCTGTAAAGTAAACACATTTTTGGTACAGTGTTAAGGTGGAAGTTGGGAGATATAAATTACTACTCTGCCTTGTCTGGAGATTATGTGCATCATGACCAGTAGTGAAATTTTTCTATTCTTTGATACAAAGAGCAAAACTGAATAAATATATTGTGACTTCAACGGTAAAATTCCAAGCTGACTGAAAAGATTTATGCACGAATGCCTATTACAATATCCTGTCATTAAACAAACTGGTCTTTTTTTTTTTTTNTTTTTTTTGGTACCATAAAGAGTTTCTTGGTATTGGTTGCCTGCCCCCAAAATACAATTCCATAAGATAGTATAGAGTGAAACAGAGAATGATATATCTTCACCAACGATGACCCTGACATATAGTCTGACAGATCTTATCATAAGCAAACTGTAGTTAGTTTGTTAATAACTGAATCAATATGTATTTTCCAAGAGAGGACATTATCAACTTCCAAACCAAGAAATTTGAGATGAGAGACTTCCACTATATCATTAATATTACAAGAAGTGGAGGCCTTGGTAGGAACAGAGTTTCTGGTTATAAATTGCATAGTGAAAGTCTTCAAAAGATTGATTGATAACAAATTTGATTTAAACCATTTATCTGTGATTATAAGAGTTACATTAAGTTTAGTCTCCATAATGTCGGGGCTCTTATCAATGACTATGAGGCTGGTATCATCAGCGAACGAGATAGATAAAGCAGAATCAGCAGTAACTTGAGGGAGATCATTAATATACAATAAGAACAGCAGAGGACCCAATACTGAGCCCTGTGGTACCCCTTGCTGTATTTTAGACCAATTAGATGTGATATTAGAAGAAGTTATTCTATCTTTCAAGCTAACGCGCTGGTATCTATCCTTAAGATACTGTGAATATAATTTCTTGGATACTCCAGTGATTCCATATATTTCCAGTTTGTGGAGAAGGATGTTGTGATTTACACAATCAAAAGTTTTTCAACATCGCAAAATAGTCCCTTGGCTTTTAGTTTGTTATTTAGTGCAGTTAAAGCTGCATTTATTAAAGTATATATAGCATTGTCTGTCGATAGATTCTCTTGGAAGCCATATTGATTTGAACTAATAATAGTATGTTTCACGAGATGATTTATGAGTCTGTTATACCTTACTCTCTACAATTTTTGAGAAGGATGTTAGTAGCGAGATGGGTCTGTAGTTAGCTAATGTTGATTTATCTCCCTTTTTATGTATTGGCTTAACTACAGAATATTTTAATCGATCAGGGAATACCCCACATGTAAAATTTTATTACAAATATAATTTAATGGAGAGCTTATATACGGTGCACTGAGTTTAGTGATCCTCAGAGATATTTGATCGTATCCACAAGAATCTTTAGTTTTAAAAGCTTTAATTATTTTTTCAATTTCTTTAGGTGTGGATGGTTCATTATGAATTTTTGGGTAATTATTTAAAATTGCCTGATGCATATATGGTAAAAATTCTGTAGCCAAAATATTGCTATGCTTACCATTATCTGTTTTAATTAATTTGTTACCAATAGAAATGAAGTAGTCATTAATTTGTTCAGCAGCATTTTGATTCTTGCATTTCTTAATTAGATCCTGAAAGTCGTTTCGTTTAGAGATTCTGCCCGTTTCTGAATTAATTATTTTCCAAGTAGAATCAAGTTTATTATGGGATTTCCTAATATAGTTGTCATAAGCAATTTTGGGGGCTAAAACAATGAACTTGTTTAAAATTTTACATTACTTGGAATAGTAATCTTTTAGAGCTAAATTCCCTTCCTTTTTCAGTCTTTTTTTTTCTGCTCACAAGAGAGACTGATACCGGTGGTGATCCAGTTCACGTTTCCACTTTTTGTTATCTTTTGTTTATGAATCATAGGGAAAGAAGAATAGAAAATTCTCAAGTAGGTGTTCAAGAAGACATTAAATATATAATTCACTCTTACCATCCCCCTCGTGTAACCTCAAGCCACACCGGTTGCTGTTACTCTTTACCTTCTTTCCTTTCTCTTGTTGTTCTCACCACTGCCGTCGTTGGTCGTGGAGCTCGCAGCTAGGTCGGCTTTAGCTGGCTCCACCGCTTCTCCAACTCCACCACTTCTCTTCACTATGGAAAGGGTATCTGGTCCGGGACTTGGACTGGATGGTTATGGGCGCCAGCAACTGTGGGTACAGCTGCAAAGTGAAGGGAAAAGGTGGACGGGGTGGGAGCTGATGATGATCGGGCTAGCAGTGGTTGGCGTGAGACTCTGGCTCAGGTCGTTTAGGGCCTTACTCCGACGAGGAGGAGGAAAGAACACACGGGACACACAAACACTTGGCACCACTTAACTTTATTGACTTTTTTTAATCTGCGCGCCTCTGAGATACATTTCAGTGCATTACTCTACTGTAATTCCACCCGTTGCTTGAACACTAATTTTGCTTAACATACGAGTGAGACAGACAGACGCGTCCGGTCAGTTTAACCGTTCTTACGAGCCTCTCCACAGGAACTGTCTCTCCGTTTTTAAATATTCAGAGGTCCTGCCACAATTTGAGGAACGCCTCATTGCCATCTTCCAAATCTCCGGGTTGGCTGAATTTAGGAAGGGGAGGGGTTCGATAGATTTCTCATTCCTCCACTGGTCAGCTGTTTCGCGGCGAGAGTTGGGGTTCACACGCTCTCACCGTCTTTCTGACCCGGGGTGGATTGAGAGGGTTCAATCTAACGGTCTCCTAAGAGTAGGCCCGTGATGAATCAGGTGTTGTAAATTGGCCCCTTTCCTCTACTAATAAAACAATTCGCCGCTCCTTTCTAAAGACAGGTTTTAACATTTGGAGAGTTATGACCGTTAGAGGGCCACCTCTCTCTAGTGACAAAAGTTCTTTTCAATGTCTTTTGGACATATTTATCTTATTAGTACATATGGCGCTTTCTAAAAGTAAGGAGAGTGTCGGGCTGGTTTGGGTTTAGTCCGGGGATTGTGACCCATCATAAACTTTACCATCCCGGAACTGCGAAAGGGTTCAGGTCCCGTTGGTTGGAGTGGGGTGTGAGGCATTGCCTCTGCTTTGATGTAGCGACAAGTACCGACACACGTGAACAAAACACTGGAGCCCTTTGCATTGTACGGTTACATCACGTCACTACCTCCAAAAACTTCATCCCAATTTACATAGCTTAACTGATTTAAAAAATCAACAACAGTAATTGTATTAATTTTCCTGTATATATAGGACTGATGTTCTCTTATTAATGTGAAGGGAAGGACAATGGTAAGTACTTGACCTTCGTGGTCAGACAATCCATTGTGTGTAGGTGAGACAAGAAAATTATTAAATCTAGTGATGTCAAAGAACACATTATCAATGGGAGTACTAGAATGTCCGCCAATTCTGGTAGGAAAAGTTACCACATTAACTAAATTAAAAGTTTTCAAAAGGGCATTTAGTTATAGGATTTATAGGATTTACATCTTACTTTTGGGAAACTAACCTGCTTTTTGTGTACCTTGAGGTTCTGTGATAATATAGTCTTGTTCAAGTCATATTAACCTCAACCCCTTAAATTTTAATTAATAACAAATTTCAGTTTTCTGAATGAAGAACAGTGACTGCATATAATATTACAGTGAACAGTCCTAAATGAACACTAAACAGAGGCATATCCTTCAAATGTGCAGGCAGTGCAGTGTAATGGGCCCCACATCAACAGAGATTAGTTTCTTTATTGGTTCTCTCATATGTCCCAAAAGCTCTGCTTTTCTCTTTTTTTTTTTAACAGATAGAGATTGAGGTTAATGGGTGCAGAGAAATATACTGGGGCTAGGATTGTTTCTAGAAAAATCACCCAATGAGAAACTAATATGTCACCGTCACAGAGACACAGCACAGATATCAGTATAACAGAAGCGTGTTACTGAGACATTTGAAGATAAGGGGAAAACTTAACATTACTGTCTCTGAGGAAAAGCAGAGATGAGAAGATGGAAAGAGTTCCATAAGTCAGTCTTCATTCCATCCAAACATTACATGGAACTGTTCGGTAAGACCAAGCCATTGGATTAAAGCATTGGTCACTTTAATGCCATGCTTTGCCAATTATTCTGTCTTGGTTCTGCTAAAAGCAGCTGATGTGGGAGCCTAGTCTTATTGGATGTAATATCTGTTACTGTCATGTAACTGGGCTGTAAGATGAGTAAGACATACCTAAGGCAAGTATTGAACTCACTTCTGTCCCATGTCTTTGTAGTGTTGTGTTTCCTAGGACCTAAACAGTGAACTCCCATGTAGTATAGAACCCTCAGTGCTTCCAGCTAAATTAAGTGTGAAGAATGACATGAAATTCTTTCTTTCAAAAATATTATTATAATTGCAATGATAGGTTCAAGGAAGATGGCAGTGTACACAAATTATTTACTGAAGTCAATAAAATAATGTGTTTGTTGTTGAGTCATGTGTATCCCATTGATATGTGACATATGTACTGAAAATACGACTATAAGTACTGGGTGTAAGTTGATAATATTGTGACGCATTGTGCTATGGAGGACATCCCTTCCCTCGCCAGCGGTGACGTGGCGGCATCGGAGCGCTGTCGCTACTACGGTAACAGACCAGTGAACACTCCGACCACCCTCCCCCCTGGTGACGTAGCAGGGGATGCCGCGGTTGCTATGCAGCAGTAAACAACTCGACAGCGTTGCCCAGCAACACCTGTAAACACGACGACTAGGCAACAAGGAAGCAAGGCGTTTTCCCATTGGCCGGCTGAGGGTTTATCAGAACTGCACTGCCTAAGAAGACAGTTAAAATGTAGCCGTCGCTGGAGACAGATGAATGGATTCGCCGAGATGCAGTTGAACAGCAATGCAGATAGTGAATTGTATAAGATTAAGATTGTATAACTGAATTGTATAAGTGTGGAGAGCGAATGTGCAATAAATTCGCTATGTCCAATATGGCGTGAAGTTATTTGTCACGTTATACACTCAACATGTGACAATATTTTCTTGAATACTTTAATGGACTTTAAAGCAGGGTTAAATTGACTGTAGCATTATGACTGAAACTCACACTTTTGAAAAAGGCTGTATAAATGTTGCTTGTTTGCTTACTTATGTACTTACCTACCTACTTACGGTGCTGAGCTCTTCTTGAGGAGCCACCAAGACTGCAGCTACTCAAGAATTTCCCAGCATTCTATGGAACCTAATGGTTCATTACCATGTTCACAAGAGCCCTCCACTGGTCCTTATCCTGAGCCAGATCAATCCAGTCCATACCATCCCATCCTATCTCTCTAAGATCCATTCTAATACTGTTCACCTACCTACGCCTTGGTCTTCCCAGTGGTCTCTTTCCTTCTGGCTTTCCCACCAATATCCTACATCCTCTTCTCATTTGTGCTACATACCGTGTCGTCCTCATCCTTCTTGACTTGATTATTCTAACTATACTTGGAGAAGAGTACAAGTTATGAAGCTCCTCATTATGCAGTTTTCTCCAACATCCTGTCACTTCATCTCTCTTCAGTCCAAATATTCTCCTCAACACCCTGTTCTCAAACACCCTCAGTCTATGTTCCTCCCTTAATGTCAGAGACCAAGTGTGACACCCATACAGAACCACAGGCAAAATTATAGTTTTGTATATTCTGATTTTTATGTTTTTGGACAGCAGGCGAGAATACAAAAGGTTCTGGACTGAATGGCAGCAAGAATTACCCAAGTTCAGTCTCTTCTTAATTTCCTCCTGAATCAGGTTTTGATTTCTTATCATCGTTCCCAAATATCCAAACTGTCACATTTTCAAAACATCTGTTTCCTATCTTTATGTCATGATTTCGCCCTGCATTTTGGTGATGAAACAGCAACATATACTTAGTTTTCTTTGTGTTTACTTCTAGACCAACCTCCTTCCTTGCATCAGTTACAGTTTGTGTGTTTTTCTTTATGGTATCTATATTATCACCCAGTAGATTCACATCGTCAGCATAGACCAGCAGCTGTATAAATGTTGCTGCTAAATAAAAATCAAACACAAAAGAGAAGGGCTATATTATTCAGAGAATGCTGTGAATATGGCCAAAACCTGGGATGTTCCTGAAAATTTTGAAAAGCAAAGGGACATCAAGGAAGAGAGTGTATAAACTCTGTGACGGTATAGACTGATACAGTAGAACTTGGTTATAACGTCATCAAAGGGACCTAAAAATAGTGTTGTTATAAACGAATGTCGTAACCGAAATGGGCACTTCCACAGTAGCCTTATGTTAGTCACGTAAAAATCTACCAAAAACAGAGTTAAAATGTTGCATTTTTTAGTGAAATACATAGTTAAGTACAGACTAACGTAACATTAACATGGAATTGCCCAAATGTGTAATATCAAAGACATATTACAGCGCTTTTCACTGACAATACACACAATATTTCACGAATCACTTTAACTTTCTCTTCAATGCTTAAAACTTTCCTTTTCATTGCCATGTTTTCGCTACTGCACTTCTCTGGGTTTAGGCAGGAACACTATAGGGTAAGTAGATAATGTGAGGTCCTGTTAGACGAGATTCTAGGAAAGGAATGCAGTTAACAACCTGCCGCGTCCTCTTGCACTATTCACGCAGTCCCACCCCACACCCTTGTTTTCGCATAAAACCCACGCTCCTCTTGCAGCCCGCGGTCGTATTCTTCCAGGACAGTCACGTCAGCAAGTAGAGAAAGTGAGGGTGGGCAGACACATCGAACTTTCCCACGATATCAGAGAAATTCAGGAATGAAAATGACGTTACATACGAGGTTGATGCATTTGTGCATGTCGTACTAAGCAAGGTATAAAAACAGTTGCTTTATGAGGAATTAGTTCGTACCATTGAATATTTGACGCAATAGACAAGGTGTCGCAGAAACCGATGTTGCTATAACCAAGTTTTACTGTACTTGAAAACAAAAATTCAAAGTCAGTGAGCTTTTTGCTGCACTTCACACAACAAGAATGTAACTGAAACACAGTTTTAAGGGTTTCATGAAGTCTTGAATACATCTGAAACCATACGGCCCTTTGTACTAATTTCTGCAACATATGAAGACCTATGTATTAAATAAGAAAATCTGTATAGTCAGTAGAGATAAAGTTGTCCCTGTGTTTAATTAATTAAGCACCTCATAGTGGAGATGGGAGAGTAGAGATATAGCTTCAATGAGATAGCTCAGTCAATGTAGCAAAGGGCTATGGGCTGGAAGGCTGGGGTCCAATTCTAAGCAGGGTCAAGAGATATTTCTCTTCTCCACAGCATCCAGACCAGCTCTGGGGTTTGCCCAGCCTCCTATTCAATGGATACAAGGGGTAAAGTGGCTGGGACATGAATCTGACCACTCACCTCCATTTAGTGCCAAGGTCAAAAACAGTGGATCAGTAAAGTCAGTATCAATCAGATCTCTTGCCAGCACTTCCAGATCAACTGTCAGCATTTAGGTCTTGCTAGAAATATGACTTTGCTAAGAAGGCATCAGTAAAAGGAAATACTGATCTACCTTTAATTGAGAATCATGCATTTCCTTCAAAATTCCTGCATGTAATCCCCACCTGTCTGCTTGTTCTGACCATTTTAGTAACTGTTCATTCAGATTGAAACCCTTGGAGTACACTGGCACAGGAACAGCTCAGTGGCTTGGCTGTTCACTCCATCAAAAATGCTAGTATTTACACCACAAACGCTGATTATGTCTTGTTGTGTTTGTGATTTTGTGTGTGTCATAACAATGGGGAATGCTGTCATACTTTTTTGAAATGGAATTCTTATCAGGCATGCTACAGTTGGGGATCTAATACACTTAAATCACAGACATAGCACATTATCGTGTTGGTACCGCACAAGCTAATATGGTGATTTCTGAACACTGGCTTTTAAACTTGGTAGATGTATATAACAACATTATCTTCTTACTATACTGTGTTTCATACACTTGTGGAAAATTGAGGCAAAATCATTGCCCTCACAACAGAGCCCACCAATTTCAAGATATGCCACCTACACTTAAGATGGAATCCAGTTCCTCAGATTATTTTGTGCATCTTAGAAACAAAGCATGTTTCTAAGAACAGTGGATGCTTCTGGAGTAAGACATAAAAGAGAGAGACTTCACTGAACAGCTCAGATGTTACACCATGTTCACAAGAACAAAGTTTAGACAAATCTTAAAAATAAAGCAACAGTCATATCCAAGTGAAGAGTTATGCATAATGACACTGTCTTCTGTTTGAACACAGATGTGTTTGGATTTTTGGAGTCAACAATAAACAGAAAAAACTTGTCAGTGTAGAGAGAAGTCCTGTTTTTTTTTTGTGAACTTACGCAGACTGTCTTGTTATAGAATATCATCCCAGAGGGTTAAGAAAGTAGTAAACTGCCTAATTAACAGAGATCTCATATAATGTTACATTTTTGTTTTCAACAGAATATGTTTCCCTTGTAATGGCTTTGTATTTCGTGATAGTTGTAATACTATGTATTTAAGTAGGTTTATAGTGAGTGGACTTCTTTTTTCTTCAGGGTGCTGGATTTTGGATACAGTTTGTTACATCTTTCCGCTCTTTCATCTCAAATTTTGATCCGGGTATAACTAATGGATGTGAAAGTCATGAAGAAGAATTTATTGATATGCTAAAAATGCTTACAACAGAGAACAGGTGAGGAAATCGTGAACACATGTTGGCAATGTTGATCTGTTTGTTGAATGAGAATTGTTGTTTCGATGGACGTGAAGATCCACATTGAGGTGTGTTTTTTTTTTTTTTTTTTTTTTTTTTTTTTTTTTTTTTTTTTTTTTTTTTTTTTTTTTTTTTTTTTTTTTTTTTTTTTTTTTTTTTTTTTTTTTTTTTTTTTTTTTTTTTTTTTTTTTTTTTTTTTTTTTTTTTTTTTTTTTTTTTTTTTTTTTTTTTTTTTTTTTTTTTTTTTTTTTTTTTTTTTTTTTTTTTTTTTTTTTTTTTTTTTTTTTTTTTTTTTTTTTTTTTTTTTTTTTTTTTTTTTTTTTTTTTTTTTTTTTTTTTTTTTTTTTTTTTTTTTTTTTTTTTTTTTTTTTTTTTTTTTTTTTTTTTTTTTTTTTTTTTTTTTTTTTTTTTTTTTTTTTTTTTTTTTTTTTTTTTTTTTTTTTTTTTTTTTTTTTTTTTTTTTTTTTTTTTTTTTTTTTTTTTTTTTTTTTTTTTTTTTTTTTTTTTTTTTTTTTTTTTTTTTTTTTTTTTTTTTTTTTTTTTTTTTTTTTTTTTTTTTTTTTTTTTTTTTTTTTTTTTTTTTTTTTTTTTTTTTTTTTTTTTTTTTTTTTTTTTTTTTTTTTTTTTTTTTTTTTTTTTTTTTTTTTTTTTTTTTTTTTTTTTTTTTTTTTTTTTTTTTTTTTTTTTTTTTTTTTTTTTTTTTTTTGAGTTATGGCAGTATGTATGAATCACTTGTACTGTGAAGATGGAGGCAACAGGCTCCAAAACAATGGTAACACCTGCGTAACTGGAGTGTTACAACACAGAAAACCACAGTATTTATGAGTTGTGATACCACATAGTCTAGTGAAAGTTTACTGCCATTTTGGAAGAACAAGCACACCCAGAAGGTATTTCTCATTATAATTGCTGCCATGACAGCTTCGGATCTCACAGACTATTGGATTGATTCTTTGTAAGGTTCTGTCTGTATCCACCCAGTATGTACTCTTCTCTGATTTTCATATAGGAACATGTTTTATGGGCAGGTTTAATTCACTTTGCAGTTGAAAATTTTAGTAAATAACTTAAGTTACATTTATTTTACTTCGGGTGGGGTGAGACTGAGTAAATGGAATGTTGGTGGAATGATAATTGGCAGGGGAAAATGAAAGTCCTCGGAGAGAAACCTGCCCCAGTTCAACTTTCTCTGCCACAAATTCCATACGAATTACATTGGAATTGAACGTAGGCAACTGCAGTGAGAAGCTTGTGACTAACTGCTTCAGCTGTGGCACAGCCACAAGATGTATATAGTCTAAGAACTGCCTGAATGCTACTTTGTGTACCACACCCCACATGTACTGCCTTGGGATTGAACCTAGCTGATGAGTAACCACCTGAGGTATAGGTGAAAGAACATAGCCCCTGTTATGGCTGGAAGCAAATGCATAGACATCTTATCACACAGAGCTGAGCAGTTGGGTCAAACTTAAGTAGGGAAGGACAGTTTATGGTGCCCTAACCATGGGTTTGGCCAACCATTTTAGCTTTCAAGTCATGTGGTGCACAAACTTCTGAGATGGGAGCAATATTTGTACAATTAATTGAGGGTCCTGATGTTTACTTTTGTTGGGGTAAATTTTTTGTAGGACATTAAACAACAGTAAGATGCAGAGTAAAATCCGTAACTTAAGTTTTCTATGATGGTGATGGAGCTAGGCATATGAAAGTTTATGTGGACATAAATCATAACAGACTTACAAACAAGGGTTGGTTTGAGAATTTGAGGTTGTATCTGACAAATGTAACACTGTTGGATCTGTGCTAATGTAAATGCTGCACAGAAATGAATTACTAAATTGTGTAATTATTTGTTCATAGTTCTTCATAGCCTCACCATATATAAAGAAGCATTCGAAGGAAAGTAGGTGTTATAAATTCTTTTTTGAACTTGTGTTTATTTTTCTAGTTTATCAGTGTAGATAATAAATGAGAATGGTGGTAGACTGACTTTCATATAGGGGCCCTGGTGTTCGGTGTGTAGAAGTGAAATACCAAAGATGGGACCGAACAGGTGAACAGTCATGCTCAGTCACTCTCTCATATACCTAGCCAAGGTTCTTAATCTTTTAGTACACTGGTTGTATGTTAAGGGATAGTACATATTATTATGATTATAAAATATTTATCTTTGCAGCTTCACAGCATTCATTTCAGTAATTGAGTCGCTCCATAGACTGCTTGTATTGGTTGCTTCACAGCGTGGTAAGTGCCTTATTCACAGAATTGCCATTATTTGGTTGAGTTTGTAGAATATTATCTTTTTGGAGGATTAATGGAGACTGAAATTTCTTCCTGCAGGGTACTTCATGATGGCTGCACAAATTATGAGAGCACATGCAATATCAGGTTTCCATAAGGTGATGTAAATGATATACATTAATACCTAACAAAAGTAAACCTAAAAGCATTAAAATGTGTTTACATCTTATAGGTGAAGGTTTTAGTTATGGATCCAGATGGGAAATATATAATTATATATATATATAAACAATGACAGTGATGACACTGTACAGATTCAGGTTCAGGTATAAATGTACACACAAATTCACTCAATATTAATCCATCACATGTAGTTCTTTCATATTTTTTTTCATGGTAATCACAATTATCAGAACTATCTACATGCTCATTCCTTCTACTCTTTAGATGAATACTTCAATGTAAATAGAGAATGATGTAAAATTAAGTTATATTAATTTTTAAGCTAAAATTGCCTGTACATATGTATGTAACATTTTGACTTGTTCTGTATCCAAAGGTACTAACCTGCTTAGGATTTATAGAATGTAAATAAATTCAATTCAATTCAATTTATAACAGTGGCCACTTCTTCACAGTGCTCTAGTGCAGTGCTTCTCAATCACTGGGCCGCAGCCCAGTAGTGGGCCCAGGCATCAACTATACTGGGCCGCGAGAGGCTCTTCTGGAATTTGTCATTTTCATTTTCTAAGCATTTTTCATGAATAAATATTTTATAATGGAAATATTCTGAGGAGAATAATATTTGTGTCGAGAAGCTCAGACACAGAACACCTAAATCTGTGTAGCAAATGTCACTGACCAAGCCACATATTTTTAAACATGGAAGTATTCATGAATGATCAGGAATTTTCAGACATCCAGATCTTTCAACATTCGGGAAAGGCAATACCGATGTTTATGACCAGTCATAAAAATTGCCTGCAAGCTGATTACAACAATGGGTGGCATATCCTCTGTTCTCAGAACTGAGTGAAATAACATCTGTGTTGCAAATGTCAGTGACCAATCAGCAAGGAAGTATAAAGAAAATGTTTCCACTGAAATTGAAGATCAAGGCAGTCTGTATCCGGTTCTCAAATCTAGTAATACTGAATACTGTTTCTTCGTAAGTTTGCATTGCAGTGTGTAAGTGCTTGTTTTGAAACCTGAGTGATTTAAATTTTAATATGAATAAGAGACAGGGGACTTTGTTTAATTTTGGTGTTAAGAAATCTCGTATTGAAGGTGTTTGTGATGCAACAAGTAGTGATTCATCCACCTCAAGCCTACATAGCGATCTCCAGGATGTACAAAATGAAGGGAAAACCACCAGCACACAGAAGAAAAAGTCTGCATCCATTTGTAAGTACATGGACAGCTACTTAAAATTAAGTGTTTTGCCAGCAAGTTGACATCCTTCTGCTTCTTCCCCTACTCAGCTGACTTCTATGGTGAGTTACAGTGCATAAATATTTTTCTCACTGCCGTTTTTTTTTCAAACCAACATCATTAAAATCAGTTTAATAATAAAATAATCAATTTTATGCTGAATAACATAACTTTTTGGTCATCAGCATGGGATATGTCAATGAAAATTAGCACAAATTAATTTAATGATGATGGTCTGAGGAAACTACAAAATGCTACAAGGTTTCATTAGTCCAGTGATTGATAACTAATTTAAATGTAATTTTATGTTTTTCAGCATGCTACACCATATACATAAGTGTACTAATACTCTTTATGATTATGCTATAATTAATTACTAATATTATGTTAGCTTAATGCATGAACTTTAACAAAACTGGAAAGGTATGTACAAGTAAATTTGTTGGGACTGGGCCCTCATCTTATAAAAAAAAAAGAACTTACTGGGCCACGGTCTCATAAAGATTGAGAACCACTGCTCTAGTGTATTACGTATCCCTTTTGATATCAGATGCTTTTTCATTTAAAGTTTTTCATAAATAAGTGTGTTTAAAAAAACAATTTCTAACCATGCCCTTCACCGTGGACAGAGAGAGAGAGTGATTTTGTTGACAAATTGATTCGTGAAAGCACTGCGATCATCATGATTATGAATAGTCAGATCGTTTGTATGGCAGTGTACAAAGCAAATGTAGATATCTTAAAATTCTCAAAGTTTTAGATTCAATTGCATGTGCATAATAATTTTGACATTTCAGTCATGTATCAACAGTGGAGTGGAGCTTCATGGCTTGCAGTCCTCATTTAGGTACTCCATTTGAGGTTTACATATTTTCCAGATGCTGTCTTTGTGACCCTCCATGCCTTACTGTGCAAAATGTATGGGCATAAATGATGGGAGGGCTGATAATTCAAGACAAGCTCTGATTCTGTCCAGCTTTTCTTAATGTTTGTCTTTGATGTTTTGGTTTCCTGCCTGTTACCATTCCATTTGTTTTTGCTTTATTAACAAGATTCTGAATAGTGTTTGTTTTGGGGATGGGGGGACTTGAACTCCAAAAATTTTTCTTCTGAAGTTCCTATGACTCTTCCTAATGGAATTACATTTCATGCAAGATTCATATAAAGATGCTCGATGGTGTGGTGTAAACTTATACATATCCTGCAGAAACGAAATCTGTTGTAACACAAGACTGTGTTACACGTGAATACCATACCACTGAATACCACTTCCTCTTATCACTATTGCTGACTTATCATGGTAAATGGAAATTGATACAGCAATCACTCATAAGTGGAAAAATTATGGTTTGGCTCATCCAACTTGAAAATAATCTCCCTAGACTTTTAGGACTGTGAGGCATTCAAACTCCAATATCAAGAGTTTATAACTTTTTTTCATTTTCATTTCATTTATTTACATGCCACAAATCCATTACAAGGTCACAGGACCCAGGATAAAGACAATAGTCCAATATAACAGAAACATTATATGATATAAACAAGTATGATTCATTATAAATGTGTAATAAAAGATGTAATGTAAATATAAAATTTACAAGTCACTCTTCAGTGCCTGATAATTTAATCTATAGTTCCATATACAATTTTATAAGTACATGATCATTCAAATTATGTTTTGTTCACATAAGGACGGACTTTTTGGTGTATCAGAAAATAAAATATACCTTTACAATTTTTCAGTTAACACCATAACAGTATGGTAATATAGCAATATAAATATACAAATCTAAAATATTCACTTGATAATATATATATCCAGATAAAATCAATTATTGAGTTATTTTATCCATATAATTAAAGAATTCATCTATATTATAAAATGAATGTAAATGAAGAAACTGTAATAGTGCCTTCTTAAATTGATTGTTATTCCTGGACAACTGTTTTATATTGCTTGGAAGACTATTATAAACTTTAATTCCAAGATACTGCAGACCCTTCTGGAATACTGTTAGATGTGATAAGGGGAGATGTAAATTTGAACTATTTCTAGTTACTACAGTGCGTACAATCAAGTGCGCGCCGCGGCTGCAATTTGCCGTGAGTCATACCACCGCAGAACGGATGCAGTCGCGGGGAGGAGTTGCCGCGGCGCGCACTTGATTGTACGCACTGTATTTCATACATATCAGAATTTTCTGTAAACAGTTCCATATTATTAACAACAAACATCACAAGGGAATATATATATTGGGAGGGCAGTGGTAATATTTTCAGTAGGCTAAAAAATTTTCTGCATGAATCTCTGTTTCCAGCTCCCACCATTATTCAAACAGCTCTCTTCTGCAATTTAAAAACACTCATACTATGAGTTCTGTTCCCCAAAAAATCAGACCGTAAGACATTACAGAGAGGAAAAAGGCATAACACGCCATTTTGAGGGCTTAAATACATAAGTACTGTTTGGATTTCCTAATTATATAACAAGCTTTATTTACGAGTAATTTACCTATGATTTAATCTATATGTTTTTTCCAAGAATTTATGTTATCCAGTGTTATACCCAAGAATTGTACTTCATTTAACTGTAATAAAAATTTATTTTCATACTCAGTGTTTCATTTGTTAGTAAAGTTTTGTTTAGCTAAGAAATGCACACAGCAAGTCTTGTCAAAATTTAAGGAAAACATGTTTAAATTAAACCATTCATTCATTAATCTAAACACTATACTGAGTTTCCTTTCCAGAAGTATAAAATTTAATTTATTTATTATTACACTTGTATCATTGGCAAATAGCACAGTAGAAGTATTCGATGGGTCAGAATGCAGTATAAAAGATGGTAAGTCATTTATGTAGATCAGAAATAACAGTGGTCTCAAAATCGATCCTTGTGGAACACCTATATTAATTTTGCCCCAATTTTGACAACTTATTGTAAATTTTACCCTTTGGTATCTATTTTCTAAATATGACTTAATTAGAGAATACATCACCCCATTAACACCATAGTATTCCATTTTAGCTAATAAAATATCATGGTTCACGCAATCAAAAGCCTTCTCCAGGTCAAAAAATATACCATCACTTTTCCTTTTATTATTCAAGGCCATCAGTATATCATTTATTAATTTGTAAGTTGCATTTATGGTTGATAATTTTTTCTAAATCCAAATTGACTATTTGAGAAAAAGTGATCCATTAATCTCATATATAACTTTTTCGAATAGCTTAGAAAAGGATGCTAATATGGAAATTGGTCTAAAATTGGATACATTGTTTTTGTCGCCTTTCTTATGCACAGGGGTAATGATTGAATATTTCAATCTAATTCCAATTCTGTAACTGAAACCTTGTTTTTAGATCAGTCTTTGTATTAGAATTGTGCTCTTGATGAAGAGCTGGAAATAACCATAGGTCTATTGTAATCCATACTTTTCCATCCAGTGTATTGCTGTGTTCTTTGTGTGTATTTTATCTGCTACCATTTTAATCTAAATGGACAGTCTGTCAATAAATAATATGTAATGTTTTTTATTTCTTATTAGCCACTTGACACAGTTCCATTGTACATAAGATTTGTGGGTTCCGTTGTGGTACTATATCAACGTTGGAAACATGCCCCTCAAATCAGGTCACGCACTCCTCCAGCAAAATGGAGTCCCCCTGCTCACTGGAGTCAACAGAATGGCCATGGTCCAAGTTTGTATGAATGCTACCTTCATGATCGTTGGGGAGATAAATTGTACAGAATGATTTGCATGGACAAGGACTTGATGAAGTTCTTTAAATCACATGTATGTTAATTGCTTTGTCACTTAGTGGTTGCAGTGTTGAACTATATACATGATATTTGTGTTAGATTTGCTTAAACTGAGGGTAGAAATTAACAAATGTCAACCACAGTCTCATATTTATTTATGATTTATTTAAGTCAGTAATTCAGACTATATAGCATCAGATAATGTGATTAGTGAATGCAGAACTTGAGGAAGTGGTTCAGATGTAATTTGAGGTATTGACTTGGCAGGTTCTTGGAAAAACCGAACAAAATCATGAAAGCATTTGTATTGTCTTTGCCCTGATTTGGGTTCAAACTGACACTTACTTACTTATGGAGCTGAGCCCTTCTTGAGGAGAAGCCAAATCTGGAGCTACTCAAGAATTTCCCAGCATTTTATGGAACCCGAAGGTTCACTACCGTTTTCACAAGAGCACTCCACCGGTCCCTATCCTGAGCCAGATCAGTTCAATCCATACCATCCCATTCTATCTCTCTAAGATCCATTTTAATATTGCCCACCCACCTACACCTTTGTCTTCTCAGTGGTCTGCTTCCTTCTGGCTTTCCCACCAATATCCTATATGCATTCCTCATCTCCCCCATTTGTGCTACATGCCCTACCCACCTCATCCTCCTTGACTTGATCACTCTAACTATACTTGGAGAAGAGTACAAGTTATGAAGCTCCTCATTATGCAGTTTTCTCCAACCTCCTGTCGCTTCATCCATCTTCAGTTCAAATGTTCTCAAACACCCTCAGTCTATGTTCCTCCCTTAATATCAGAGACCAAGTTTCACACCCATACAGAACCACAGGCAAAATTATAGTTTTGTATATTCTAATTTTTGTGTTTTTTGACAGCAGACGTGTAGACAAAAGGTTCTGGACTGAATGGTACCAAGCATTACCCCAGTTCAGTCTCCTCTTAATTTCCTCCCAAATCAGGTTTTGATTTGTTATCATTGTTCCCAAATATCTGAACTGTGCCACATTTTCAAAACATCTGTGTCCTATTCTTATGTCATGATTTTGCATATATACTTAGTTTTCTCTGTATTTACTTCTAGACCAACCTCTTTACTTGTGTCAATTGTTTCTCTTTATGATATCTACATTATTGCCCAGTAGATGTGTCCAGTTTAATTTCAGTCCCACCTGGCCTTCCTGGACCTTCCTAATGGCATATTCTAAAGCAAAATTGGAAAGTAGTGGTGATAAAGCATCTCCTTGTCTTAGACCATTCTGGATAGGAAATTTATCAGACAACTGTTTACCTATATGGACTTTACTATAAGTTTCGTTTAAGCAGCTTAACTAGTTTAATGGGTATCCCAAACTCTATCAAAATATTGTACAATACTTCCCTCCTAACTGAATCATAGGCTCTCTTGAAGTCTACGAATATCTAATGTACTCTCTCATTATACTCCCACTTTTTCTCCAATGTCTGATGAATGCAAAAGATCTGATATGTAGTTGATCTGTTATGTCGAAACCCACACTGATGATCCCCAATAATTTCATCTATATATGGACTTAACCTTGAGAGAAGAATATTGGATAAAATTTTGTATGAAGTTGATGGCAGTGAGATTCCCCAATAATTACTAGTCAGTTTTATCACCCTTCTTCTGAACTGGTACAATAATAGATTCCTTCCACTGATCAGGCAATTTTTCCTCATGTCAAATAGAAGTAATTAAAATGGATCTTAGAACATAATATTTCACCTCCTGCTTGAATAAGTTCTGCAGGAATTTGATCACTACCTGACGATTTATACGTTTTCGATTTTGCAATAGCATTTGCAACCTCAAGAGGTGTGTTCATTTTCATAACAAAGTCATAACAAGCTGGATGACCACCCCTTGTCGTCTATCTGCAACTGCTTATTCAATATATTTGCATCTTCCCTCCATACCTGGAGGGCGTCTCCTCAATCCGCAACCTAAGGACGCACAATGCTGTGGGGACAAGGGACCCACCTAACATGGTCAAACTTGACACTTGCTCCAAGCAGCAAGGCTTCTAATTTGTATCAAACTGACACTTCTGGATACAAATTAGAAGCCTTGCCGCTTGCTACATGGAACCTTATACAGTATAACTGGCCCTCTAGGTCAGAACATTAAATCTAAAATTCCCTCTGACTGAACTTACCATTTTTCTTTCCTATCATCATAGTAGTTAGCAGCATATACTGATTTTTCTAATGTAATCGGTTTGATGGTGTAGGATGGCTTAGTAAAATTTAGATGCATTTATTAATCAGTCAAGTGGTTCTTTTCCGTCTTCTTATATCTCCCATAGTGGCACCTTAAATTCCTCTGGGCATTTAAATTTGTCACTGCACTGTTCAATTTTATAATTTTTGCGCACTTTTTAAAATGCAATATCACAGTCATGTGTCGCTACAAAATTATGGAATGAAAAGCCTCTGAAAGACCATATATTAGACTTCACATACCTATATTTTCATTTCTGTAGCCATTATATTAAAGTTTATATATATATATTCTTTAGTAAAATTCTGTACTTGGACTTATTCTCAAAAAGTCCGCCAATGTCACCACTGACTTCCATTTCTGTTCAGACCGCCTGATCTCAGGGGACGGGACAGCACAGTCAGTATAGCAACTGGCTATGGGCTGGATGACTGAGAGGTTGGAGTTCAAGTCCCAATAGGGTCATGAATTTTCACTTCTCCATTTCTTCCAGACTGGTTCAGGGGCCCACCCAACCTCCTATACAGCGGGTACCGGGGGTAAAGCGGCCGGGGTCTGAAGCTGACCACTTATCTCCAACTAGTGCCAAGGTCAAGAAAATGTGGATCTACACATCCACTCCCCCATACGCCTTTATGGCGTAGTGCTTAGTTATGCACAGGGTCAACTTTACATTTATTTACCTACTTGATCTCACATGTATGCCTGAGTCATGCACATTTTTGACTGGCACCTGGTATTTAAATATGAAACACCACAATAGTCAGCTTATAAATCTGTCTAGCAACACTGTGTATGCCTCATTGATAAACAGTTTCTTATTGCCGTCTGGCCTAAAAATTTGTACTGCCTTTGCATGCTCAAGAGTAGTATGGATGAATGAACTGAACTGTTCTTCCAAACATCACTGCAAAATCGTTATCTTTTACAAAGTATGAAATCATCATTGAAACTTTTATATAACTGGAAGCATTGCCACAATTCAACTGGCAGATACTGCGAATACTTCATAATTATGTAGTTTTCAATATCTGCCCAGTGATGGGTCCTACATTTTAGTTTTAGATTAGGTGTGTTTTCTAAATATTTTTGGGCATACTGATTTGTTTCTCTGGCTGTTACTTCCACAATGTCTGGCATACAGAACAACTCAGAATATTCCAGGGGGTTACTGGGGTCTCCTAAATCAACTTTTGTGCCAGGCTTGCCAGCAAATGGAAAATGTGGTCACTCAGCGCCTGAACTTGCCCATGCCTCAGGTTGCATGCTACTCTTGTCACTGACATTTTCTTCTTTATCAGAGCTGACACTTTGTTCACCACCTAACGAAATGTTCATATTTATTTCACTATCACTACCATATTCACTCTCTGAAGTACCACTGTATTCATTCTCTTGTAACAGTTCATAAAACACCTCTTTTATCACTTACACACATCTTGCTTGGACCTGCCATAATGTTTAGTGAAAAGAACTTGAACCCAAGACAGCTATCAAGCAATCAAAAACTTATTGTCACACCTTGAAGTAACTAAAACATCTTGCAAGCACAACATATAAGTTTCTGTTGCTGACTGGCATTATATCTACAGTGGAGTAGTTAGAAACGTGATGTCTGTAGATGTCATAACCACTAGACTGATTAAGGTATGTGTATACAGTTTCACTGCATGTGTGATCATCTCATATTGTTTTATTGACAAGTCCTTGGGTTATCAACAGCAGTCCATATCTGGACTAGTTCTATCGATTGGGCCCAACTAAGTCAGTTTTTACCTGAAGACGGAAACAGAATCCAGTCTTCAGAATGTTGTGATTTAAATCTGGACAATGGATAATGTCCAGAAACACAATCATTGTATTAATATACCATCATCATAGACTTTTAGATAGCATTTCTCATTTAGGAATCTGCTTCACATTGCAGGCTAATGTTTCTAAACTTTGACCCCTGATAGTTCTCTTTCAGTAATTCAATAATGAATATACCTACTGTCAGTATATGAGATTTGATTTTCTAATGACAGTGAAGTTTTTGATTGTGTTCTGGGTCATGACATTGTGTAGTGTGGTAGTTGGATTAATTGGTTAACTGTTTAACATTTTGGAGGAAGCTGCTGCCTCCACTTTCAAGGTAGATGGAGGCAGAAAATTCCTCAGAAATGTTGGCAGTACCTGCCACACTACACAGTTCATAAATGAGATGACTCTGTGTCTATTTTCATACAATATTTTCAGTTTTCTGCTCACACCTGTATTTATTGGATAATCAAGAGAACTTTGGAGCTAAATTATGTCCTTTGATTTCAGAGAGATAGTTTAAAGTGTGAACACATGAAGTTTGTGAAACTTGTTGCATGTATAAGATCCAGTACCTTTATACGCATCATTATATGTTTATTATTTATTTGCAGGAAGGTGATTCCACTAGTGCTTCAAGTAAAAATCAAAACAAAATGGACAGTACCTACACCACAAGACCAAGGAGAAATCGAAAAAGAGGTCATAGAAAGAGAAAGGGTGGTGCAAAACGGCCTAGTGGCATTCAGAATGAGACTGTGGTAGATAATGACAGAGAAGAGACTGATTCACCTGGTGCCAAAGACAGATTTAATGTAGAACATAGTGCCAGAGATGGAAGTAATGCTCAAACTCAAAATAAAAGTAGCAGTATCAGGCAGGAACAAGAACCTGGTCCTTCAGCAGCCACTAGTAATAAGACTGAACAAACTGACACGTTTAAGTACGGCAGGCTTTTCAATTTTGGCAGGAGGAAAACACATGAAGAATCAGATGGCAGTAATGTGAAACAGAATGCTCAAGAAAGAGATGCATCATTCTGTGAAGCTGAACGGAGTGGTACTGTGAATGTGACACAAAAAGATTCCACATTCAGGTACGATAAACTGTTTAATTTCAATAAAAAGAGACATGTAGATGGAAAAGAGACTGATTCACCTTGTGCCAAAGACAGCAGATCTAATGTAGAACATATTGCCAAAGATAAAGGTAATGTTAAAACTCAAAATAAAAGTGGCAGTATCAGTCAGAAACAGGAACAAAAGAAGGAACCTGGTCCTTCAGTAGCCACTAGTAATAAGAATGAACAAACTGACACATTTAGGTATGACAGACTTTTCAAGTTTGGCAAGAGGAAAACATATGATGAATCAGATGGCAGTAATGTGAAACAGAAAGCACAAGAGAGAGTTGCATCATTCTGTGAAGCTGAACAGAGTGGTACTGTGAATATGACACAGAAAGATCCCACATTCCGGTATGATAAACTGTTCAGTTTCGATAAAAAGAGAGAAGCAGATGGAAATTCAGGGGGTGAAAGTGCTGCAAAAAATAAACAAAAAGAAAAGGAACATATTTCTGCACAAAAAGGATTACCAATTGACATAGATGTGACAGGTAAAACTGCTAAGAGTTGCTTTTTCAGGTATGACAGACTTTTCACTTTCAGTAACAAGGAACGTACTGATCAGCCTGATAGCAAAGTGGATGCAAATGCTGCTGGAGAACATATTGAAATAAAAACTCATCAAAAGAAAGGAAATGTTCCTTCCACTACAGATAAAGAACCAGCCTCTTACCACAGTGATACTGCAGACTCATTTAGGTATGATAGGCTTTTAATTGTGTATAAAAAATGGTGGTTGAGATGGGACCAACAAATTTAATGCAAGTACTAAAGTAGGTAATTCAGAAAAGAGGGTTCTGTGCATTAACCCAAGGGCACAACAAGCAAACCTGAAGAAAATGACTTTTTCAGATTACATTAGGTTACATTCCCTGGATCCAAACCTAGATAAAATTACTGTAGGATGTGGAATATGTCATGTAAATACAAAAACATATGTACAGTAAAACTTTTTCACACAAGAAAAGACAGTGGTTACATATGAAACTGTTCAAAAATACAGCCAGATATATACTTCAATGCTGTCAGATTTACTATTTAAACAACCTTTAAATGGATGAGTCACTTTGTAGAAAATAAGTATTCATCAGTGGAGTAGAATGAATGTGTGTTTAAGTATTGTTTTAGTGCTATTTTGAATTTTGCTTTTTCATTCATAACAATTTTGAGATCAGATGACAGATTATTGAAACTTTTGATCACAGCGTAATATGTGCTTTTCTGAAAGCATGAGAGGTTAGCAATTGGTTTATGGAAGATAGTGCTTGTGTTGACACTGTGTTTATCTGCATTGGTCTGAAAGTGTTTCTCGTTATTTGTGATGAAATATATATTCTCATGGAAGCGTTAAGATTTCTAGTCTCTTAAATATATCTCTAGAAGAATTAAAGGACTTGACAACCGTCATGAGCAACAGTTTTCCTTTGGAATGTAAATACATTTTTGCAATTAGATGAGTAACCTCCGTGAATTCATGCTTCGTTAAAGAGTAAAAGAATGGAAAATGAATTGATTTGAGAGAGTCAGTGTTTCTGATATGCAACATAACTAACTGCATAACATGCTTCACTTAACTTTGGATCTGACGAATCAATATGGTTCTTCCAGTTTAACCATTAAACACCCGACTTTTGAAATGGCGGTAGCCTGTGCTGGCTGGAGTTTATTTAAATGCTCATTGTTGCTCTGCGTCTAAATGCCGGTTCCTGTTAGGGCGCTTGCACTGTATTTAAAAATGCTGTATCTAGTATAATATTTATGAAAAAAGAATGGAATTAATTTGTCTAACACCAAAAACACTGTGTCGCATATTACGGCTTTGAAACTATGTAGACAAAAAGTTATAAACTATTTTTATAATTTCTTCTTAATTTGATGAATACTATAAAAATATTTCCCACTTCACATAGTTCTGCATTATAAAATTATTCCTGCTTGTAACACTTGAAATGGTTTTGCATTCTCTGGTCTCATAAAACAGTTGGAAGCAATAAAGTTATTTGGTTCTCTGCTGGCAAGTTTTACATCTTTGTTACATTCTTGAGATATTCGAGTATTTTGACTGTAAAGGACAGAAAAGTGAAAACATGGCCTTTCAAGAAAGGCTAGAGGGAACCATACTCATCAGTGTGCCAGTTGGTGCACTTTGGACGTTAAAGGTTAAATTATTATCACTTTGTAAGCCAAGTAATTTTGTGTTTGATGGCTCTTCTGTATATTTATCATTATATCAAGCGTTTAATGGATATTATGGTGAGTTTGTTATAAATATGTTAGACTTTCAAATTTCAGCTGAAGGAAGTGGAATATTCCAGAAAATACAGATAAAGTTTATATTTCCAGGAGCAGTACTGATGACCCATATGGATGTGATTCAAAGACTGAAAGTGAAGATCCAAAGGAGGATTATATTGGCTCTGATAGATTTTACAGAGGTATGTTATTTATTCTAATTTGCTTCAGAAGTTACAGTAGCATTTGTTTGATTCAGTGCCTGAAATGGGGAAGGATGCTCACCTCTTTCAAGTTTGGTTCAAAACCATCTGCTGTTTGGAAGAATAGTGCTATAATTGCTGCCAAGGTCTGTGTTGTAAGTAACACACTTTGAAATCTGTAGCCTAGTTTGGGATTTATTATATGAATCTTGATGGTTTGACTTTGCATTCCTGCTCTGTGATACGCATTTCCACACTGAGAAGGAGAAGGAAGCATGAAGTGCATTAAGATTTATTAGTGGTTTATGTTTAATTATCTTTCTTACACTGTACTGTGTTTTTAATTTTCTAAAACATTAAATGTGATTTGTTATGGTAATAATAAATTAATGTTTTATTTTAGTAATAAATTAATGTTTTACTTTTCATACTGATTGTTTAGAACTTAACAATTCTTCATGCCAAAGGTGATCATGCTTCTGATGATGCTTGTTGCCGCAGGTGCAGAAGTGTGCATAGATTTGGATGAATTAAATGCAAGGATATAGTTAATAAACAACAGTGCTGAGTTGCAACTGGAGAATTTTTTAAGTCGATTAATTACTTTGTAATATTTCTGATGAAAGATGATTTTCATTGTGTTGCATCTTCCTTTGCAGGGCCAAGTTACCATGCACATTACAAGAACAGAGTGCCACAGCCAGTATGGAAATGTGAGTATGAAAGTGTGAAATGTATAGTATAAAATTAACATACAGTGACAGGTTAGATCTGTTCTCACGTCTATCAGTATGTTTCATCTCCAGAATAACTTGGTGGATTTCAATGGAATTTAATGTTTGGTGAAATTACTCAAAGTAATCAGGTAAATATTGATTTTACCATAATTGTTTCTTTACATGAGTCCAGTTAAGACTTCTTTATTTGTCAGAAGTGGCTCATCACACAGAAGATAAGTAAAAGGTAAATATGTCCCTGTGCTTAACTAATTAAGCACTACGCTATGAAGGCATATGGGAGAGTGGATGTATAGATTCACATTTTCTTTACTTTGGCACTAGCTGGTGGTGAGTGGTCAGCTTCATGCCCCTGCACCTTTACTCCCAGGGAAAGAAACCCTGGTACCCATTGGATAGGAGGCTGGGTGGGCCCCATAGCCAGTCTGGACAATATGGAGAAGAGGAAATTATTGACCCTACTGGGACTCGAACACAGACACCTCAGTCATCTAGCCCGTACCCAGTCACTATACCAACTACAGTATATAACAAAATATAAACTTTTTTAACCCTTAAACACCGGACTTTTAACATGGTGTTAACTTGAGCTGGCTGGAGTTTATTTAAATGCCCATTGCTACTCTATTTTTAAATGTCAGTTCCTGTTGGGACACTTACATTGTATTTAAAAATGCTGTATCTAATACAATTTTTATGATTAATGAATGGAATTAACTTTGTTTTTATCAGCAAAGAACTGTAAAAATTGTTCCCTGCTTCTTCATAAAGTACAGGGTGATTCATATAGAACCGGCCCGACGAAATGAGCTGTAATATAAAATATACCATACAGATATTAAAGTAATTTACACATATCTTATCTTGGATTGTGTGCCGTGATCAGAGCAGGTGTTGAAGTGTCCGCCGTTTTCAAGTAGGCATGCCTCCACCTGCGTCTGCATATTCGCCATGACTCGCTGCAGTGTTTCTTCACTGATTTTCCTGCAGACACGTTTCAGGATTATCCTTGACCTTGCAGCATAAGGGCTGCCACTTGCCGGATCATGCGCACACCATTTGACTCAGCATGGCCCACGGATTATTATGTCGTAATTGTGAGCGATTATATGCATCACCTGCGGAATTATTAGCAAATTCATCAGGCCAGTTCTCTACGATTCACCCTGTAGTTCTGCATTAGAAAATCACTCCTGCTTCTAGCACTTGAAATATTTTCACACTCTCTTGTGCCATAAACCAGCTGGAAGCAATAAAATTATTTGAGTCCTGATTAAAGGACAGAAAAGTGAAAGCATTGCAGTTTAAGGAAGTTTACAGGGTCTTTGTTCCCTTCTTAAGTGTCAAGCCCTTCCATTGCATTTGAGATAGAATACTGCCCTTTCTAAAGTCGTAAACAAGCACATGCATCAAAGCTGAGATACAGAGTGCATTCAGTTTTCTGTGAGTTCACAGTGAATTAGATTATTGTAGTTTCATATCATAAAATGGCAATGATACATTTGTTTGGAAGATTATGAAATTGAAAGGCAACTGATGTGCAAGATATGTGATGTGGGACTATGCATTTTCGGGTGCTTCGAGAAGTAGCATACAAAGGTGAGTTTCAGTTACATGACGTAGGGGGTGAACCCCGTATATACATCAAGCAGATAACTACAAAAATGTATGTACATTTGACTTTACTCTATTTAAAACTAAATATATAGGATTGGGCATTTGCTTCAGCTAGTGAAGTGTGCATGTGTTTCAGCTAGCAGAGTTTAAATGCCTGACTGCACAAATCAGTGTACTTTGGCCATGATGACCATACTCATCACTGTACCGATTGGTGCACTTCGGACACATTAAAGGTTAAGAATAACAGCTTTTACTTTAAACATTCTTAATATGGTTGGTCAGGTAGTAAGGAATTTTTTTTACTCTGAATGTGATACCTATGCTGTGACTAATTTTGCAATAACATACTAGGTAAAAGTTATCCCTGTAACAGGCCAAGAAGGCCCGAGGTTGAGGTTCCCTCATCTTCTAGACAGTCGGCTCACATATGGTGGTAAGGTTGTCAGCCTTGCGTGCTGGCCACCCTTTACCCCCCAGGAAGATTCCTGGTACTCATTTCTCATAGGGGCTGAGTCAACCCCAGGGCCATAGTGCGGCTGGAAGGATTAAGTAAATGCAACAACATATTTGTATGTGTAATAAATGAAGATCAGGTCCATCAAAAAATGTGAAATTTCAAAGAATGCCTTTGGAAAATATGTATACTGCTTTTTACAGTGTAATAGAGACAGATTTTTTAGTCATATTCTAAACTTTGTATTGAACACTACCAATCTTGCATAGGAAAGCTCACAGCTTAGAAAAGATGGCCAACACAACTTTTATATTATTGATTATGAAGCAGGGTTACTAATACATTCCATGCATTGCATGTACTTCTCACTGATTTGCTACTTTACGTATGTTAGAACGAAACAAAAAAAGAAACGAAATCATGGTTAGTAATGCCTTCACCCAGCAGATCTTCCTTCCACAAGGTGGTCTTCATAAATCAAATTAAGAAGAAAAGTACCATTGAAAATGGCAATAAGTATTACAGCAATGTGCCTCAGGACACAGTGGTGTGTTGGACATATTTAACCGCTCTTCCCTTTTGCATAGTAGCTACACGTTGGACGATCACAGTATAACTGCTCTTCCCTTTTGCGTAGCAGCCACACGTTGGATGACCACAGTATAATCGCTCTTCCCTTTTGCGTAGTAGCCACCCATTGGATGACTGTAGTATAACCACTCTTCCCTTTTGCATAGTAGCTACACGTTGGACGATCACAGTATAACTGCTCTTCCCTTTGCGTAGCAGCCACACGTTGGATGACCACAGTATAACCACTCTTCCCTTTTGCGTAGTAGCCACCCATTGGATGACTGTAGTATAACCACTCTTCCCTTTTGCATAGTAGCTACACGTTGGACGATCACAGTATAACTGCTCTTCCCTTTGCGTAGCAGCCACACGTTGGATGACCACAGTATAATCGCTCTTCCCTTTTGTGTAGCAGCCACACGTTGGATGACCACAGTATAACCACTCTTCCCTTTTGCGTAGTAGCCACACGGATGACCACAGTATAACCACTCTTCCCTTTTGCGTAGTAGCCACACGTTGGATGACCACTTTATAGCAGTCCTCTTCACACCTTCAATGGCGTGGCCTAGGTTGTAGTAGCTGAATGCCACGTGGTCTTAGAACCACGCTGAAGTGCCAAGAATCGCTTGAGTCAGGAAAAGGGAATGTATGAGATTCTTTTCAAAGCTTAATGGGCCTTGCTCCAATGAGAGAAGGTTTACAGAAGAAGTCCCTGGATCACACTTTGATGATGAAACTGTGAACTTGATTTATTTTTCACCACACTACAAGATTTTACAAATTAGTCACTTTATGTCTCAGATACAACTGTACTTGTACACAACACCCATTGGTTACAATGAATATACTGAATACTGTACAGGTATTCTGAATGTTACTACTATTACTGTTCCTATTGTATATCTATATCAGTGCCATTTGAAATAAGTCCTTTAAATACGCTTGGATGATGTAATATTCCAGAACCTTCCAAATCGGTATTTTTCTTGAAGCTTCCACACTGTTCTACAGATTGAGTACGTTCTGGAAGTTTCTTTAATTGGGCTGGTGGGAGGAGGTAAGTGATTCATATACCGCGCTGGCTAACAAAGATCTTTCTGGTAGTTCTTATCTAAACGTTCGTTGCCAAAAATTCTCAGAATAGTTAATGCAAAACTGAGTACAAGTCACATTTAGTACAAAAATGGTATTAAGTCCTAAGTATTAAAATTTAAGAATTGGGCTGGTAAGTAATGATTGGTTACACATAATCCTGCATTTTCTCACTGGTAAGGGAGCAGAGTGGATCTAAAATAATTAGTTTTTTCACTAAGAAAGTGCATACTCGATTTTGTTTTGAGGGTACTAATAATTCTTTCGTCAAGACCAAAGTTTATTATTTTTGTAATGTTTATTTAATGTTGTTTCACCAGATGCATGGATTATGTAGTATCTAATGATGAGATGATTGGAAGAGATGTAGAAGATTTAGGGTTAAACTGTGGCCTGTTTGTAGGGTACTGTTTTAGAATTTTCAGGACTAAGAAAAACCATGAAAAACTGTGTCAGAAGCAAAAGCATTAAAAATGTGTCCCCCTGAAACATACAGTTAATTGTTTGAAACATTTTTTCTTCCAATTCATGCAAAATATCAAGTGCACGGTCTCAAAGCAATTTGTAAGGATTCTGGAAATGTGTGAAAGAGGCTTTAAGTTATATGAAAATAATACAATTCATGTATACTTAAGATGAAAAGTGGTATTCAGAATTCCTGTAGTTGTGTTTAACTCATCTTTTTGTTTCAGTTTTAATGCAGAAATGCAGGAACTGCAATATCCTGGAGAAGTACCCTGGAATGTATCAGGCATGCATGCGGTGTATATCAGAGGAAGTGCAGGAACCAAACATATATTGTGGAGAACACTGTGGGCGTAAGTATGAATTTGACTCTTGGGCTCTTACAGTAGTTTTGATCATTTTCTTTAATACAAGTCATTTTGATGAACATAATGCCTATATCAATTGATATAAGGTTATTTCCTGTTGTAAAGGGAATCTATGTGTTACTGAGTGAGAGACTGACATACAAATACCATTGCAGCTGCTGAGTTCATTGCTAGAAGTCACTTGACTCTTGTCTGACACAGTAAATCTGTCGTAGGTACTGTCTTGTCTTAATGTCTAGCATTTCAAATGTGAAAAAAAGAAAGCATTCATCAAAACTCAACAAAAAGTTTGGTTTTCACATTTTATATTCTGTATCACAAAAAATTACTTTTGATCGTCACGTATTCAGCCATGTTACAGCCTATATTGTTTGTTAACAATAAATCTTGGATTATTTGTGATTGTGAAAGAGACCCAAAACAGTGGATAACGGAAAAAATCATGTTATCTCACACCGACTGTCATTTTTATCAATATCTGGAATTTATATATTTTTATCTGAGAATGAGACAATTTTTATCATGTCATTTTAAAATTTCTGACATATCCTAGTATCTCTATAGATGTGGTTAGTTTTGCACACAAGACACAACCTTATTATGGAAATTAAGTTATCATGCATAAGGCTGGCTTGAAAGAACCATCAGATGGTTTCACATAATGGTAACACTGCACTTTCATTCAAGAGGTGTTCACTTAGCCTTTTGCCCAAGGTACTGCCTAACAAGAGTTTTGTTGTTTCATCAGCCCATTCAGGCAAATACCTGGATAGTATCTCAAGCCATGTCACTTCCTTCCAAATCCTTTCCAGTTCATCCAACTATTTGACACTATAAAAACAGCAACTGAGTCTTGGAATAACTATCCATGGCTCCCTCCTCTACTCCATGGAAATGTATGTAGGTATACACAGCTTCAGGAGACTTGTGGTTGGTTAAATTCCAGCTGCCATCAGCAGTAACATATCACAATGACATAACCAGACGAGTAGTTACAGGACTGTATCTGTGCCATGTTTGACCATAACAGAGCGCTAAATTGGTGGTGTGGTATTTTTAATGTACAAGTATCAGTCGACACAAAGTTCTGTAAAAAATGAACCAATACTACTGTGTTTGTATTCGTTTGTGTGGAAATACTGGGTCATCATTAGGCAGTTATTACATGAATATGGCACTCATTATTGGGTTGTTTACTGATATGGATCCGGATCAGTGATTTATAAATTTTTTGTTAGGTTTTTATATAATTTCAGTTGTTAAATTTAAATTCTAAAAATGTACATTTCATTAAAAATAAAATACCAATACATAAGACTTAATATTTGCAGTTCTTCTGATTATTTTTGGGCCAAAATGGTGTATGTCCTTATAGTATGGGGCTTTCTTAGGAGTTGGCCTTGTTCTTTTTGATTTCTTAGTATATCTAGAAGCATATTATCAGCATGTTATTCCATTTAAAATTCAACTTCATATTACAATTACAATTTAAAACATGGAATTTTAAATTTAAATTCTTCTGTCTACTTTTATCATTCTATAAAATGATGTATGTTGTATAGTAGGAGGGCTTCCTGAGATTCGGAGTAGTTGTTTCTAATTTCTTAGTGTATCTACAATATTGTGTGATGATCTGTGTGGTGATTTATTCTATTACTTCTTCAGAATGGTTTGAGCAACTTTGATGGAACCATTTTATGTGTTATGTTGTATCTTATATGGGAGTGCCCCATCTTCCTGTTGTCATTCCCTCGGTATGGTTCTGTCTGCACTAGTGTGTAATAAATTCATCGTCACTGCAATACTGTTTATAACATGTTACAGTTATTCCTTATGTACAGCTAGTTCATTATTGATACCACTTTGTAATACATAACAGTTCATATAGTGTGTATAACACTTTGCAACTCTCTATTCTTTCAGGTACTCACTGGTGGAAGCAACATCACACTGATCACAAATAAACATTTAGTAATACACATGCAACATTTATAAAATGATTCTAAGTGCAGTTATCTTTCTCTTTAGATCTAATCACATATAACATCTGAAATTCATAAAAGATGTTTGAACTGTGTTTTTATTGATACAGTGTTTGAAATAAGTTTTATAAAATATGATATTTTTGTATTACTGTGTGCTAATCCATGCAGTATTGTTTTAAATATGTACACAAAATATGGGGTCTTAATGGAAAATTCAACATTTATTGTAATTTGTTATCTGATGAGAGTTTGTAATATTCTAACAAGTCACATACCCTGTGCTCAGTTACATAAACAGAGTTCATTAATTTGTTTTTAAAACACTATATTATCATTTGCATTTAAAGTATATACAAATTTATATGTATTCTATAATAATGTGATGGGCAGTACAGTGTTTCAGAATTGTTAAATGTGTTCATTCTCACAACTTTAGTTAATGATTTTGTAATATGTACTGTTTATAATCACAGCTGATTTAAAACCTCGAGTTGATGTTGATCCTGCTCGTGGGTATTTGAATCATGCCAACATTTCACAGGAACACACTGCCTCCATCTCGAGGATGAAAGTGAGTAGGATGAATGAGTATGCCACATATCTGTACTGGTTCGGACTGGGCAGTAGCTACCACACCCCACCCCTCACTTGCCCTACCTATTTTCACCCTGAAGATGGAGGCAGCATATTCCTCTGAAACGGTGTAAGTACCACAGAAGCCTAAAATTAATATCTCAAGTTTATAAGAGATTCTGCAAAACTTTGGAACTAAGTAGCATGTTGGATTTTGTATGTTTTTTAAATATAGCCTACTTAGTAATAAAGTATTTATTTTTTATTCTTAGGGTTGGGTTACACTGAGACCCTTGGTACTTAAGCTATAAATGGCCTATTGTGCTGGCCCCAGATGATGTGTAAGAGAATTGACAGGGGAAACTGAAGCACTCAGAAAAAACCTGCTGCAGTCCTTTTTGTCCACCACAAATCCCACATGAAATGACATGGGATTTAACCAAGGCTGCTGCAGTAAGAATCCAGCAACTGACTGCCTGAGCTGTGGCATGTCCCTAATAATGTCATACAGCATGACCGCTCAGTCATGCTTAGGGTGAAATCAAAAACATATTAGATTTATAGTAGGACACATCACAAATACAATAACTTTGGATTATATTCAGTACCAGATAATTTTGGAAAGTACTGCTGCAACTACTGGTTAGCAAGTACTGTAATTTAAACAAGTTAAATTTATGTAGGTCATTAAACATGTAAAGAGAAATAAAGTAATGAAATGAGCAATTTGATGTTGCCAGGATTACAGTTGAAATCCACCAATATAAATACAGACTCAATTAAAATCCTCACTGTAGTCTAAGATTGCACATCTACGCTTTAGAGGATGCACTCAGTACAAGCAATATATTTCTGTTTGGTGGAAAAATTATTTGTATGTCTTTAATCTTTTATTTTAAAAATCCTATACTATGCATTTCCCATATTTAGTAAATTTATATGTAATTCAAGTTAAGTGTTAAACTTCAGGAATATTGTTAAAGAGTCCAAAAGGAACAACAGGGTTTGTTAGCAATGTGTAATTAGTATTGTTTTGTAGGAGAAATTATATATTAATTTTATAAAAATGTACATAAGAAACTTCGAAAATTATTTGCCTGTGTAATATAGCATCATTGTGAAATATGATGGTTACTAAAGGAACACTATACCATTTTACAGAAACTTTGATATTTAGTTTCAGTTTTGTACCAGTTGTCTCTTACCATGATAAATGCATATCCTGTTCAGCTTGTTTTATATAAAATATGATTCTAGTAGAACTATGTAAAACTGTTAGCAGATGAATATCACTGATTTGAAAAATTAAGTTCATTATTTAGCATGTCTCAACACTCTGGAAGCTTATTAATATATTGTGATTTTCTAATGCAGTCACTGCTTGCAGTCAAGAGAAATTATGCAGAGCATGACCACATTTATTCACATTGTGTATTTGTTGCACTTTATATGTCCACTTAGGCTGGGGCCACACGAGCGCACAAAATGCGTCCGTTGTAGAAATAAACAGAGGTGAATGCTACGCTTGCTTCTGGCTCCACTGCAGACAAAAAACTATGCACCGCATTCTGCAACTGTGTGGTGTCCTCAGCAACGTCCGTCATAAAGTACGTTTGTTGCAACGGATGTACTTCGTGCGCTTGTGTGGCCCCAGCCTTACACTTTGAGTGCAGCAGTTATGTGGGAACTACAGTAAGTCCAACCCAACAGTTGGAAGAAACTTCTGAGTACTCCTGTTTGTGATAGCTAATGGTTTCTTGTCTGTGCCATATGATCAGTTTATAAAACTAAAGTACTTTATTAGTATAGTCATTAGGCATCCTGTGGAAGAGTGAAGATGTTTTGACACATCATCCTTACTAGTCATTCATGCCCTCCTTTGAATCTGATGTTTGGCTGTATTACCTTAATTTTAAGCTGAAATATTTTGTGAAAAATGGTGAACACAGTGTTATTTTCTCATCCCTATATTAGTATATGTATGACTACCGTTTTTCTGCCTTGAAGTGCCCACCTGTTTCAGTTCTTCCGTCTGTCGTCTTTAAGCATACATTTACGTAGGTTACTATAATCTGAAGTGTCCTAATTTTGCTGAGGATTAGTCCATGAACTCTTGCATAGGATGTTCATTTCTCTGACAGTGTCCTGAAATGAGAACATGAATACACAGTGAGTTTCTCTTTGTGAACTGCATCTATGTTATGTCTTCTTGCTGTCTTATGTTTTATATTAGGATTATACACGTAAGTTGGTTACCCAGTGGAAATTATTTGGCCAGTAAAATATTTTGTACAGAAAAATATTAATTATTATAATGTAAAAACTAACATGTCACACCAAGTCTGAAACTACTTAATCTGTTGGAACCCATCAATATAAATAAGTATGAATTATCTTGTTTGAATCATTACGAAACACACTGTCAAGCGTCATTTAGATTTTTGAAGTCTCAGTTCCTAACTATTAAAAGATGTGCCTGTCAGTTTTGCATGTGTTGCATAATGACTAGATTGTGTGCATGCATGTGCACATGACTTTCAATTTCTGAAGTGGAGCTGCCAGTTCTCCTACAGCTGAGATTATTTCACATTCACAGTTGTCAGTTTTCCAGTAGTCGAGTTGTATTGAGCCAAAGAACACGGTTATGCACAGTTACAAATCCATACTGTTGTTTTAGAGTTAAAGCCTTCAATCCTCTAAATTTTCAGTGATTAAAATTTTGTAATGTTTTTATATTGATATTATAATTATTTTTTGTCTTAAATGAAAGCACAGTAAGGTGACAGTTTAACCTCTTTCAGCAAGAGACTGTTGGCTCAGGGTAATGACAGAAGCACAATTCATAAAGTTACAAAAGTAGAATTGTGGTAGATAGCAGAAACCTGAAGCCAGTAAGAGACACTTTTAACTAAATGGTACATATAGAATAAGCTAAATTAAGGTTGAATTTCTTGAGAAACTAATGACCTATAAATAATTTATGCAGTCATTAATATGTTCAACTGATTAAATGATTAATTCTAACATCATCATTTACACATTCATTTAAATGTAAAATAAAACTTATGAGTCAATAAATGCAGACAAATCCTTCATCAGTGTGATGGCTGCGAAGTAACAGAATTTGTAATTATATCTTCACATTTCTCAACTGCAAAAATCAGGTATTCTTCCAATTGTAAGAATGATAAGTTGCCCTTTCTTGTTTTTCCACATGCAGTTGTCGTCCTCATACAATATGTTTATTCAAATTGAAGTAATCTTAATTGATTTGAGAGATTTTATTTAGGGTTTAGTTTTTGTTGTCCCTTTCATATTTAGTGTTTGATATTTTTTAATTAACGTTTACCTGTTAGATTATTGTTTCACTGTATATTCTTTTTGTTGCTTTATTGTTTTGTCACTTATATTAAATCCATGTAGGATATGCTATTATGTATGGCCAAATATTACAGTGATTAGACTTGTGCTTAATATTGAGGAGATCCTTTGTTCAAACCTTGGTGTACAGACAATCTATCCTGAGTTCTCTCTTTCTGTGCATGTCCCCCCCCTCACTTCCCCTAGGAAACAGCACCATGGTCAGTTTCTTCTACAGCCTTATCATTTATTTTTGGTGCCTTTCAGTGCTGGGTAACATGTGCAGTTGGTAGTGCCATAACATACAGTATACCAAGAAACAGCATTCTATGATCAGCTGTAACTGTCTTTCAGTAATACTGCAAGGATTTTTAGCATTGTTTACCATTTCCATAATTTATGAATCAAGTCATCATGAAATATTATAAGAAGCCACCCCTCCACCATATAATTTAATGAGATTACTTACTTACCACGCAGCCAGTGGACCACATTGCATGAGGTTACAGTCGTACAATGCATGACCAATAAAAGTTAACGTCCATATTTAATCTGTAATCATAAAATAAAAAAAAAAAAATATATTTAAATATATGGAGGTGTTTTATGCACTTGAGAAATGTATCTTTCAGAAGAGGAGCTGGTGTATTTTACTGTATTTTAAGAGTTCCTATAGCTTTATTGTCATGAGGTATGTATTGGTGCAGTTGGTTTAGTTTTGAGAATATGATAGATTTACCACCTAACATTTTACCCATCAGTAGAATTGTTTCTAAATTCATGTGAGAAACTGTTTAAGGCAACATTCTCTTGACTTCTTGTTTACGCATGTGCATATGGAATTGGCTGCTTGTGCTTTGCATACTGAATTTACACTCAGCTGGTGCAGGCTTGCTTTGTACTGTACAGTTTTCCCATGCTCCTACAGTTAGTTACCAGCAACACATTTTTAGCTGGCTGCATACAGGAAACACTTCGTTCAAACCAGTAAAATGGCCCACAAGGTGCACATCTGCCAGTGCATTGCATGTTCTGAACTTCAGGCTTAGTGTAAATACTGTATGGGCAATAATGACCTCTATCAAAATTAAATGAATGTTCTTATATCATACTTATTTTTATATTTAAGGAACTTATTGGCATCTAAAAATATATAAATTTCATGATACTTGTGCATAAAAGAGTAAAATGAACCAGTTACTTTGATCTTTAGAATTTGAAGTCTATTTGAAGTTATCTTGAACATTAGAACATACATGTGCCTTGCTATTGTAATGATGTGGTTTTATTACTTCTGTAACAGCACCTTTCATTGTAAACATTAAAACCATTCCTTGCTATTTACTATGCAGCATACTGTGATATTGTAATATGTATAACAGTATTCCATATATGTTCAAAATAAAATTATTTTCATATATTATTAATGTGTAAAGCTTTCGTTTGTTGCTGTAAAAGTAGGGAGGTTTCCCTCTGCTTAATTAAGCATCAGGCCATGAAGATCCGTCGGGGAGTGGAAGGATACGTCCATCCTTAACCTCAGCACTAGATGGGGGTGAGTCATCATTTCACACCCTCGCCACTTTACCCCTTGGGAAAAGGGCCCGAGGTCCCATGGTTTAGGATGGTGGGTGAGAACCAGAGCCAGTCTGCATGGTATGGATAAAAAAATTCTTGTCCCTGCCAGGAATCATCTTCCAGTTCCCCAATTATTAATCCTGCAGCCTAGCTGCTGTACCTGCCTTACCTTTATGTTTCTAGAGTAAATGATGAACTAAACAGTTTGTAAGATGGTTTAAGTAACAAAGTAACTAATGACATGTGTTATGTAGAAGTAAGAAATGTCACAAAAAGTTATAAATCAGTAATTCACAGAAAAATGCATTTCTGCACTTGTTCTGACAATTGTCTGATTTGTCTGCCCTAATAATGGTGAAAAGCACAAACTATGCTGTCTTTTAGGGTTCAAAATATCAGTTCCATTGTTAAACAGCCTCAGTAAATGTCCTATTCTTTGGATGAGAGACTAAGTTTCATATCTAAATAACACACAATTATATTTAAATTTTTTATATTGTAAGATTTTGTGCTGAACAATAGCAGGCATTCTCAAAAACCTGATGTATCCTAAACTTCATGAATGTAATTTTCATTTCTTAATCTTTTTCTAAAACAGTCCATGTTAGGTGGGTCCCTTGTCACCATGTGTCCTCATGTTGCGGATGGAGATGGCCTCCAGTTTTGGAGGGAAGCTATGAATATATTGAATAAGCAGTCGCGGACAGCCGACAACGGGTCATCCTGCAGCCTGGAGGTTGGGCGTGGGGCTAACAACTCCTCACCATAAAAATTACTTTGTTACGAAAATGAACACAAAGCCTCGGACCTGGATGGATTCCCTGGATTACTGACCTAAGCTAAAGAAAATGGGTATGAGATTTGGCGCTTGGAATGTTCAAAGCTTGTATAGGGAATTTTTGCTCAGGGCAATGGCAGAAGAAATCTTAAAATATACTATATATGTGGATAAATACAGTCTTAAGTGCAACAAATTTTATTGTAGTTTTTACTTCTTTTCCTCCTCCACACTACATGTTTCGGCCCTAAATGGCCATCATCAGGTGTGTATCACTCACGTAGCTGTTACACTGCTTGTTAAAATTTAAAATTACCAGTCTTTCTAATTGTATAAAATCTTTGTTAATCTACACGCGTCGATTTGATTTTTAAATTAGCACTTTTTAAAACTTAATTCAAGTTAAAATGTCTATAAAATCTCTGTTCTTTCTTTTTCAAATTTTTAGTTAAAATTTTTTTTCTCAGGGTACATGCCCTATATCTACGGTGCTGCAGCGGCCACTTCTTGTTTTTATCGTTGTTCATGTGTTGTTCAGTGTAGGCGCTCTCTGTGTGTGTCGCTGCTTATCTTTAATACGTTAAAACTACAATAA